>NC_056745.1:1019908661-1019998661 GCF_019279795.1 Protopterus annectens | reverse complement strand
CTGGGTGCTCTGGTTTCCTCCCACATCCCAAAGACATGCTGTAGGTGGATTGAATGCACTAAATTGGCCCTAGGCATGTGTATGTGCATGTGTGTGCCTTCTGTGAAAGGTTGGGTGCCGGCCTGGCAACTCGACATCTTAAAACTCCACTGCTAATCATGAGCAGACAGGTGATCCGATGTGGCGACCCTAACCGGGAAAAGCCGAAAGGAGAAGAAGAAGCGTCAGTTAGCTGGCTTACAGGACCACTGCTATTTCTTGATTTGTAAGTATTTAATACCACCATTCAGGGAGGCTAGAAAGACGTAGATAGAGAGAATGTGTGGATATACTGTTAAGGAGTTTTTTTTTTTTTTTTTTAAGTACATTAACAGATTTCCAAAAGTGGGATCATGGATTCTACATTTGATTACTAGGTAATGGAAAGAAAATCTGTTTATTTTTCTATCAAGGGCATTTAAAGATGTGGATCCAAACATTTAGTAGAACTGCTTGCTCATTCAAAGAAACCAATTGATACAGAAAAATATGCATGTTAAACAGTAAGGTGGCCCTTGTTTCTTTTGTTGGAATCTCTGTTTGCTTAATTTAGTAATGAGACATAATCACTGGATGAGATACAAGGACTGGGAATAAAACAATAAACAGTCTCTGGTTAATCAGTCTCAGTGTGATTTATGCAAAAAATGCAAATTAGTTAATTTGGGGAAAACAGAGGATGCAGAGCATAAAGTCAGAGGAGATGAAAGCAGTAACTGGAATGGTAGAAATGATCTGGAAAATTCCTATCTGAACAGTTAAATTTAAGCAGGCAATGTGATAACTAATAAGAAAAGCTGCTGAAGTACTAGAAAGAAGGAAGAATAGCTGCTACTAGTAGGTAAACAAATGATGTGAAGTTGTTCAGTCTCACCATTCATTCTTCACTGATGGGCTCGGATCTGATCCATCGGCTCTGACACGGCCATTAGCAAAGCTCAAGGTTTACCAGTAGCTCAAGACGAAGCCCCTTATCCCATGATGCACTGCTGGAATTACCTCAGATCTAGTTTGCCGTGGCATGGATCTCAGTTGTTCCAGTTTTCTCAAGCCTTTTTTGATACAAAAATCGGTTTTGCAAGTTATTTCATTACTTCCTTTCTCTTTCTAGTTAGATTAGTTATATATTAGTGCCTGTAGTTGCTTTTAGACTTATTCCCATTGGTGCTTGATTATTTAGCATACTTGTAGTGGCCTCGTGTTGGGCCTAGTTTTTCAGTGTGTGTGTGTTTTCCTACAGTATAAATAGATGATAGTATAAATAAATAGTGTGCTGTTTTTATATATATATATATATATATATATATATATATATATATATATATATATAAAACGGGCTCCATGAAGGAACACAAGCGCATCCAGGAATGTCGTCTTAGAGCAACTCCTGTACCCAATGCCCCACTCGTCCCATCGGCTACATATATGATATGATATGATATTTAAGTCTTCGTTTGTCAACATCCCTTTTGATGGCTCATCTCTCTTTGGGCCCAAAGCGAAGGAAACTCTCACCAGGTGTGAGCAGGAGGGAAAGACTCTGTCTGCCGGAGTCCATTTTTCCAAGCCTACTCGGCCTTACACCAAAGGCCAACAGGGAGGGAAAATGTGGTTCCAAAAAGCCCAAGGATGCTTTCAGGACACACGGGGGCAACAATGGCAACAATGGAAGATGCCGCCCTCACGGCCAAGGTGTCCACAACACCAGGGTGACAGAGATCACTTCTTTGGTCAACCCTATCAGCGCTCCTGAAGGGAGACCCAACTGTCCTGCTCTGGAGGCAGTCGAGAGACACTTATCTTTGTACCCAAATGCCTGGCCGTACATAACAAATGACAGCTGGGTACAAAGTATTATTTCCAGAGGGTATTTCCTACTGTTCTTCACCCCACATACGCCCCCAAGGAGAATTCCGGACGTTCCACCCAGTTACAGGGAATAAGCAGCTATAGAGGTCCGCAAGTTGCTAGAAAAAAAGAGAGTCATCCAACCAGTCCCAGCAGACCAAATAGGATCTGGAACTTACTCAAGATTCTTTTTGGTTCCAAAGAAAACAGGGGACTGGAGATCTATTTTGGACCTCAGCAAACTCAACCAATTTGTAAAGAAAGAGAAGTTCCGGATAGTCACGCTACACTCTATACTTCCTTTTTAGGGAGAGACAATTGGATGTGCTCAGTAGATCTCAAGGATGTGTACTACCACATAAAAATGGGTAGGCCATCCAGAGATCATCTGAGTTTCCAGCTGGGAGCCAATCATTATCAGTTTTGAGCCCTGCCCTTTGGTCTCACTACAGCCCCCAAAGTGTTCACCAAATTCATGGCAGTGGTCATGGCTCATCTGAGGCATCTAGGATTCGAGGTGTTTCCGTATCTAGACAATTGGTTCCTTACCTCCACCACCAGGCATAAACTGATTCAGGCAAGGGAATGCACTCTGACAGTCTGCCATCACTTAGGCATTACAATCAACTCAGAAAAATCTGCCTTGTCGCCATTGCAGCATATATTGTCTTTATAGGGGCAGAGTTAGACACCTCCGCCACCACTCTGCAGCTACCAATCAAGAGGGTCTTTCTTCTTAACCAGCATGTTAGTTCATTGGTGTCGAAGGACAGTGCACCAGTCGCAGAAGTCTTAAAAGTATTAGGTTTGATGGCTGCAGCGATCTTGGCCATACCATTAGCAAGGACACACAGGCGGATTCTTCAGTGGCTGCTGTTCACCCAATGGTCCTATGAGGAACTTCCAATGAGTCATACGATTCTGATTGCAAACTCTTGTAAGAGAGATCTCCAGTGGTGGTTGACGTCTCCTCATGTAACCATAGGATGCCCCTTTGTACTACCCCCTCTAGTAGCCACTGTGACTACGGACGCTTCCCTGATAGGGTCAGGGGGGCATTTTCAGGGAAAGACTGCTCAAGGCACATGGATGGATCAAAAGTCACACCTGCATATCAATATTTTGGAGATGAGAGCAGTACCTCTGGCATTGCAGTACTTTCAGGACTCTCTTCCTCTAAGGACAATTGCAATTCAGACAGACAACATGTCAGTAGTCTGGTGCTTGAACAAGCAAGGCGTGACCAAGTCTTCCCCCCTTTGCTGAGAAGCCCTCAAGAGTTTGGCAGTGGGCTGTCTCCATCCAGCACTTTCTGTTGGCAATGCACATCCCGAGGAGATCCAACATGATAGCAGACAAACTGAACAGGGCAATTTTGTTGCCACATGAGTGGTCCCTCAAACTAGAGATTGCGGACAGGATTTTCCACAAATGGGGCCAGTTTTGCTGTGATCTTTTTGCCAGTCACATCAACATGAAATGCAGAAGCTACTTTGCCCTGATTGCCCCTCCGGGAGAACTCCCGAGAGACGCACTCATACACAGTTGGACCCCGGGTCTCCTCTATGCATTCCCTCCAATCCTTCTAATACCCAAACTTCTACAGAAAGCAATGTTGCTGGCTAGGTCCATCATCCTCATAGCCCCTCATTGGCCTTGGTAGATTTGGTTCCTATTCCTTTATCATCATCATCTATTGAAAGATCCATGGATTCTGGACACAGTTCCAGACCTTCTGACACATCTGTTGAGGGACTTCCATCCTTCATTGCAGTCACTGAAGCTCACAGTTTGGCTGCTCCATTTCCCCTCATAGCCAGGCTTCATGATCTTTCTGATGAGACAAGGCAGATCCTGTTGTCTTCCCATAAGTCGTCCACCAGAAGATTATATCTTAGTAAGTGGAAGAGATTTTCCATATGGGCTTCTAAACAGAACATTGATCCTTATCAAGCCCCTTTGACATTCATTTTAGAATTCTTGACTATGATTTTTAACAAAGGAGCTGCAGCTGCTACAGTTCAGGTCCAGTTGGCTGCTATATCTAACTTTCATCTCTGAGTGGATGGGCTAAACATAATGTCCTACAAGTTGTCCAAGGCCTTTCTCAAAGGAACCTTCAACATGAGGCCTCCAGTGAAACCACCTTATTCTCCTTGGAATCTAAATTTTATGCTGTCTCATACAATTCTTCCCCCATTTAAACCAGCATCATCTTGTGATGTCAAATTTTTATCATGGAAAACCATATTTCTGGAGGCTATTACTTCTGCCCGCAGAGTGTCAGAACATCAAGCCTTATCTATCAGCCCTCCTTATTTGATTTTTCATGCTGATAGAGTATCTCTTAGGACAAATCCCTCTTTTTTGCCCAAAGTTTGTTCGGAATCTAATATCAACCAACTCACTGAGTTGCCAGTCTTCTTCCCTAACCATTCCAGTAAGCTAGAGTATATGCTGCACAATCTTGATGTTCACAGACAGCTCAGATATTATTTGGACAGAACAGAAGATCTTAGAAAATCAAACCAGCTCTTTGTGTCTTTCTCTGAAGCCAGAAAAGGTAGACCAGTGGCTAAAACAACACTTTCTAAATGGCTGATTGTATCACTTTTGTTTATTCAGCTGCTAATATGCCCTTGCTACAAAAGATTAAAGCTCATTCTACCAGAGCAGTTTCTATATCTTCTGCATTCCAAGCCAAATTGCCCCTTGATAACATTTGTGCTGCATCGACTTGGTCTAAACCTCATACCTTTATCACTCATTACAAAGTTGATAAGGCCTCCAGGGACAGGGCTTCCTTTGGGTCTATGGTCCTGAAGAGTGTACTCCCATGAGCCCCCCGAGATTGTGGGTGCTAGGGATGCTACCCATCAGTGAAGAATGAACGGCGAGATTGAACAACTTCACATTATGTACTCACTATAACATTCCATGTGAGTTGTTCCATCTCACCTTCATTCTTACGTCCCTCCCTCCATCCCCCACCTGGCTGATAGCTAACCTAGAGGCTGGTCTCATCCTGGTTATTCAATCCTCCTTCCTCTCTTGGGAGAGTAGTTTTCTGACAGGTATATGGTACACACAGGAAACAAGATCTGAGGTAATTCCAGCAGTGCATCATGGGATAAGGGGCTTGGTCTCAAGCTACTGGTAAACCTTGAGGTTTGCTAACGGCCGTGTCGGAGCCGATGGATCGGCTCCGAACCCATCAGTGAAGAATGAAGGTGAGATGGAACAACTCACATGGAATGTTATGGTGAGTGCATAACTTATTATTATCTCTTCATTTAGACACCTGGGGAAGTCCTCTGTATAGTAAAGTTTGCAGTTCTTAAAATGTCATCTTTTTAAGGACATAGAATGGAAACCTTTCTGAAGAGGGCAATAAAAATGGTTCATGATCTGTAGCAGGAAACTAAAGAGGCAGTAGAATAATATGCATAGCCCTGTCTTGATAAGGGAGAAAGGAGTTATGTAGACATTTTAAATAATAGGGTCTGTGGGAACGTGTCTTAGCTTCCTCAAACCCATTTTCTTCAAGCTCAAGGGTGCCTTACAGATATCCCATTATTCTGCTCAGTTGTTCACCTGTGTGATTCTTTTGAAAGCACTGTGTGGAAAGATTGGGACTGCATCAAACTGCATGCTGTTGGACATTTCTGTATGATGCTTAAACCTTTACTTACTCTTGTAAATGTACACCATGCAGTGACATACATTTGCTTACACATATTTGCCTCGAGGATGTCTGCCTGATAACGTCTCCCCCCTTTCAGACATCATTAGGCTTTCTCCAGCCCCACCATCCAACAAGGCTAGCTACACATTTGAGTAACCTGACCTTCATCCTGCTGGAGAGGCAATACCTTTCACCTGTGTTGGGAATGCTGTGTTCAGCGAGATACCACCAAGGTGAACAGTTGAACCCATTAACAGCTACAGAGCAGATTGGCATTTCAGATTTGTAATTAATGGGTCAACAGTAAGAGAGAATCATCTTTCAGAAAAGAATGAGAAGATACAAGGTAAATAGCTTGTGGGGAATCCGTGAAGTCCTGCTTACAAAAATATAGAGAGAGTTCATCGATTCATTGGTGGAAGAGATGTCAGGCAGTTCTTATGAAGGACTGGAAGCAGTACATTTTTGGTGAAGTATAATATGCATTTTATCTGTTTGGCCAAGTAGTCCTTTTTATGGTGATAAAATACAGTTTTCTATGCTGTTATTACACTGTAAAGACTGTGTAATTTTTTGGCATCCTGATACTAAAACACAGAATACAAAACTGCAGTTTAATCTAAGAGAAGAGTATATAAAACCATTTGAATTATCCATGCTTAGTGTGAGGCCTTCATCATTAGAAATGCAATTTTATAAGCAGACATTTTTTTTGGCATTTAGGCACATGGAATCATAAACGTAGTCCATAGTCTCATAAATGAGATTTGCATAGTGTGCTCAGTAGCATTTAGGGCATTTCTGTAATTCAAACAAAGAATATGTGCTGATGGACCATTAATGTACAGATCTACACATCTATTTGAGTCATTTTGCTGGATGTAGTGCACTCCGAACATAATTTGCATTATGCTCGTGTCCACCATGTGGCAGCAGTTCTGTCCCCACTGAATGTAAAAAAACATACAACTACAAACCCCTATAAATTACAGCTATATTTCTTCATGCATTTATGCGTTTGTTTACACCGTGTACTTTGCAAGCCACTGTAACTAATGTCTCCTAGGTTCATAGGTAGCTATTAGGCTTGCAGTCCAGAGGACCATCCTAGCCCAAATCTCCAGCCAACCCTAGGCGCACTATGTGGATGAGAAACTTACCCAAGATCACACCGCAGACACGTGAGGGCTGAGGGAATCAAATCCTCCACCGTAATACAGCTCACAATCTTATTCCTTTGTGCAAACTGCCAGACTAGCTGGTGCAAATAATACAGCTGTGACAGTAGAAGACATGCAGACATTGCATACAGCTGTTATATAAGTGTAACCAAGAGCAGTTCATAATTCACCGACTGACTATGGAGGGTAGGAAATTTACATGTGTTTAAATGTGGGAATTGGTTACTTTATTAATAGGGAGGTTTGTGTCTTTACTGGTTTGGGCTGGGTATGTGAGAGTGGCAGTTATAATTTGCTTGTGTGCACAGTAGTCTGCTGCTATATTTGCATTTTAAATATTTTCAAGATTACATGTTTTGTAAACCAATGATAATGGTGATGTTGCTCAGTCATATTATTTTGAGAAACCTACCAGATTTTTAAATACATTTGCAGCTGTATTTTTAGTTTCAGTTCAGTTAGAATGCAGTTACACTTCCTTTTATCTGAATGTGGTGGATGTACATATGCCATGATTTTGTGTTTTGTGAATCACTGTCATCATTAGCATATACACTGTACATGATGAAGTGCATTTGCTTGAGGCTTATAAATTATATAGTGCTGTGGTATGTGGTTTGTACTGTACACCAACCCTATGTATTTATTTGTCTTTGTAGGCAGGCAGGTGCCACACTCTGCTTGAGATCAAGGATTCCATGTATGATGCTGGAGACCCTGAAGGAAATGGTCATGGGAAACTAAAAAAGATGTACTGTCAGACCCTGTTATTTAAAAAAATCAAGGACCCTTTTCTGCCATGACCAGGGTAGCAAGGCTTGTAAATAGATACATTACAGCTCCATATTATACGTAGCACATATATACGGTTAAATGTTTAGCATAATCAAACACACAGAGTTAAAGAACACATCATTATGATGGCATGAGGTATAAAACACAGGTACATAACTGTAATGGACTTGTAAAGTAAAGAGTTAAGTTATGACTTCTGCGCAGTGGTGAGTTGCACATAAATTTAGGTCACTAGTTCTGTTTATATACACTGCTACTTCTACATGACTACATGACTACTACTTATTGTACGTAACAGTGCTACTTGTACTAATGTTATATGTGCTGTTGCTTCTGTGTAACTATAGTAACAGTGGTGTAGTATTATATCCTAAACTGCAAGTGACATATATATATATATATATATATATATATATATGGTTCTATCTGACCGGAGAAGACCGACGGATCAAAATTTGGGTTAAGGTTGTAGGTAGTTGTGTATGTGAGGTTTAGTGTTGGTTTGTAGATTTTTTGGTGCTTGTGTTGTGTGTGTGCTTTTGGACCGGGATTTGTTTTGTTTGTTGCTTGTCGGGATTATGGCGTGTCGGGCATGTGAGGTTTCGTGTTTGTGAAATGTCGGTTATGTGGTGTCGGTGATTTCGTTGTAAGATAGATCCATATATATATACAACTTGATGTATGTGTCTACTTACAAGTATTTTGTTTCAAATGGTGATGAAAACAGGACATGGTTGTTATTTGATGGTTGGGTTGCTTGGGGTTTAGTGTGGTGGTGCTGCGGTAGCATTTTCGCCTCACAGTTAAACGTTGCCCGTTCGATTCTCAGAGCGTCTTCTGTGTGGTGACATGCGTGAACGGGCGTCCCTTCGTTAAAGGTTGTGCACTAGGCCCGGCAAGCCAGCACGTAAAACTCTACTGCCAATCATTAGTGGACCGGAGTTCCACTGTGGCGACCCCTAACCGGGAAAAGCCGAAAGACACAAAACCATGTTTATAAAAAAGCAGATGAGGGTATATTCTTGCTTTAGGTGCTCTTAAAGCTTTGCTGCTATATGGGGGTATGTTGATTCTTTTGTCACATTTACAGGGAAGTTGTTTCCTTTGACTACAATTGTTTTTGCAAAGCTCTTCTTGCTAACTACAGGACAGCATGGGGCTTCTGTCTTATGATATGATGAAGAGGATTTAATAACTTATTTATCAGAGACAGGCAGTAGTTATTATTTACTAGCTTAAAAGTAAGGGTAGGGAGGAGTAGTATGACTCTGGCTGGAACTGGCTGGCCATTTTGCATTTTTAAGGATGTCGCAGAGGTATTCGTTTCAAGTTACCGATACTGTTTATTACCTTCTGTAAGATGTGGGTGTTATGGGATGAGTTAAGAATTATAATTAGTGTGGGGGACATATCTCTGACTGGAGATGAGTATAGTAATAAAAGGTCATTTGGTGAGATTTTCATGTTGGATATCCAATGATTTTATATTTTGTGATAAAAGTGACAAAATGATTAACATGTTCGGATGTGATTAGCTTCTAGTTTTGGTGAACCAGCTATATGAGGAAGTAAAAAAAAAAGTAGAGATTCTGGTACTAATTATTGTCCTATTTTGTTTGACAATAATGAAGAGTTAAATATTAATGGATGTACATATTTAGCTATACTGTATACTGTTGATAGTAGGAACATAACAGGTATTAATAAACATTGGAACACAGATTATGGTATGACCAAAAAATGTATTGGGCGTTGTCCCTAAAATGATTTATTCTCAGAATAAAATATCAAAAGACATTTAGAGAAAAATAAATAAATTATGAAAAGATATTATGACTACTGCTGTGAAAATTTGTTGCATGTTAAAATGTGGCAGCTGCAGGTGTTGTGCTTACTTTCATGATGGTCCCCATATAGTGGTTGATTACCCAAAAATGATTCCATGTTTGCGGATGCTTAATTATAATACTTTAGGGGTGGTTTACTTGGCCAGCTTGTCTATCTTATTTCACATTTTATTAAGGAAAGACCTCTATATAAATGTATAAAAGAATATTTATACTATTTAAAGAGAAAAGATGAGAAAGCATTTTATACACATTCATTTACCCATGTTAATTTAAAAAAAAATTGTTTCCCATTTTAGAAAAGGTACCTATGAGAGCTAGAGGTGGGCTATGGGAAGCCACCTTAGAATATAAATAGTTGTTGTGGCAATGTCATTTGGATGCCACAAAACCACCAGGCATTAATGATCTGATATCTGTAACAGGCATTCTTAAGTTAAGAGCTGCAAAACTGTGTTTATGAGGTAATTTTAATTTGCTTAGTGTTGATTCAAATGTTTAGGCTATGTATAACTGTTCTAAAGTGGCTTTATCATTCGTTTTATTTTTTAATTTGCTATGAAAATCCACATCAATATTTTTATTTATTTATATAATTATTTTTGATATGATTTTTAAATGAGTTCAGCAAACGGTGCCTTTTAACATATTATTGGGTCAACTGATTAATTCACCAATTTATTATGGGTTTAAAAGAGTGACAAGAAGTTACTTGATTTTGTAATGGTTTCTGATGAAGTCCATTAAGTGAAAGATGAAAGCACAAAAACCATGGATTTAGTACTGGATTAAAATGTTCATATCCTTTATGAAACATTTTCTAGTGTGCTGTTTTGTGGTTTTTGGTTGTTCAGTGCATGCTGTTGGAGTGTTTTATTTGGTGATCTAAAAAACTCACAAAAGCTAGGAATACTATATAGAGCCAAAAAAGTCCTTACTGCATCTTCCAGTCACTTTTGCCAACCTGCCTACTTCCCTCTCTGTTGTATGGTCCTCCACGTTTCACAAAGCTTCAGGCATACCTAAAGTATAAACTAGAACAGTGTTACAAGGTAGCTAGATTTGCAGGTAATACAAGTGAAGGAGCACATCACTGTTCTGCACTAAAAACTCTAAATTGACTAGAATTGTCCCACCAGCTCAATTATACCCAGCTTCTCCTAACATACAAAATTATATTTAATCACACTTCATGTCAAGTTATAAGTACAATTTTCCACCACTTCCTCCGAATTTGTTACCTTTTATCTTCTGACAAAAATCTGCTGGATACTTATAAGCTAGTCAAAGTCTGCACTCACATGATGTAGCTACAGTTTGGAATACAGTCCTTGAAGCAATCAGGGCATTAATAACATTGTTTTACCTAAGCTGCAGCTAAAAGAATTCCTGTTGCTTTTCTGGCTAATAATTTCATCTTCTACTCCTGCAATAATTCTGTACACCCTATCTCTTCTTTTCCTTGTTTTCATTTCCCTTACTGTTAATCTTGCTTTTACTCTTTATTTCTCCTGTCTCCCTTATCTGTTCCACTTAACAAATACTTATTTTTAACTCTCCCCTCTCTATCCTCTTTGTCAGTGTTCCATGCTAACATTTGCTTTACAAGTGGGTAATAACATGCTGGCATGTTCTAAGTGAGTGAGTGATATAATATTGTATTTATCTTGTTTTAATTATATGTGTATTATTCTAGATGTCATGTGTATTAATAGTTGTATTAATTTATATATTTACATTATATTGTAATATGATGTCAGCTTTCACCTATGTATATGTATTTTCTGTGCTTTTATTTGTGGAGCTTTTCTCGCTTGGACCTTCACTGAAATGGATAAAATTATCCAATCTGACTTTCATGGTAAATAAATGCCAATAAATAAACATTTTTGTGACTGAACTTTTTATGGATATAGATTTATAGTCATGAATGACATGAGGGAAAGATATTGGGAGGGTATTTTGGAATGGGGCTAATGAAGGAATACTTAAATTGAGCACGGATTGTTCTTGAGATCAGTGAAAGGTTGAACATGTGTTCAGAGATTTTGCTATGGATGGAGCAGTCATTCTGAGGAATGCTAGGTAGGTGCTGTTTTATGGTTTATTTTCCTGTTTGTTTTCTTCGGTTGCTTTCTAATCATCTTGGGGGATGTTGACTAAAACTATAATGAAGGGGAGCTTGAACAAGATGTACGAGTTGCTTGGGAGGAATTAATGGGCCGGGAGGGAAGTGGAGGGTAAGGTGCAGTAGTGGTAAAGGGAAGTATTGTCCAGGATCTATAGGAAATGAATGTTTTGAAGACCTGTTAACTAGAAGAATACATGCCATGGGTAAATTTATATGAATTAATTGTGTACCATGTTTATGAAGACCATCTTTAGTGTGCTGTCTTTAACATGGAATGCTAAAGTAAAGCTTCTGAAACTGAAAGTGGTATGGGTGCAGCCAGAAGTCTGAAATTCCATTGCATCTCTTCTCCTCTTAACAAAGTGCTCATTTTGCAATTATATGTATATAATTATAAGATGAGACAAATGCTAAAAGGAATATAAAAAGCACACTGTTGGCATAGTCATCTTTGTAACCTTACCCATACCCTTTATTTCATTTATATGTTTGAACATAGAGCATTTATTGACCTTGACTTGTAAAAAGTGTTGCCACCTCAGAATTATTCACACAGCATGTCTCACACAGACTATATTCATGATTCTAGGCTATCTGTATAGCAGTTTGCATTAAGCTAGCTAATAAGTTATCATAACTACATGTCCAAGATCGACTGATTTGGACCCCAATTCCTAAATTAATCTGTCATTTTTTTTTCTTTTCCCTCTCAGGTGCTTTGGCAAAAGGCATTCATGCATTAGAGAATGCAATGAGTACAAATCTTAGCAGCCAAGTACTTTACATTTCATGGACTCTTAAAAGAAAAATAATACCATGCTTATTCTAGCTTTTTGCAGAAACTTGCCTGTGAGATGAAAAATGTTAAGATATTGAGAAGTGAATGCACTGTGTCGCATGCCTGCTTTTGACTTGTGTATAGTCACTGTATTTAGTAAGCTATAAAATGTAAAGACAGCAATATAATCTGAATAGCATTAGAGGCCAAGGGAACAAAGTAACTGGCACAGAGGTGATGGAGAGACTGCTGGGAGGTATTCTTCCAAAGATCAGCAGCTACAGGCAACTCCTGCTGTGCTTAAACAGGAATGCAGTGGTCTTGAACAATGGCAGTTACATTAGAAAGCACTGGCATTTCACAGGTGTGCATGAACTGCTGTGATCCTTATTTGCTAATAATATTACATGCCTAATCTAACACCATACAAGCTTAAAGTGATTGAACATGGCTACTCTCAACTATTGAAAGGAAAAGAAAATTCATTGTAGTTAAGAAACTGAGCTCAGTAGGAAGGGAAGAACTAGAGAAGGAGAGCCTTAACTTTTTAGAAAGCCATTTATCAGGAAATCAGAATGCCTTATTATTGCATGTATCATGAACTCATGCCATGTCAAAGTGCTTTGAACATCAGTATTAAAGGCATCATTAACAAAAAAACAACATATTTTCATAGCCAGTGGTATGTTTGATACCAGAAACATGTACAGCAACTTGGAAGCTTGTTTCCTATAGCATTTCATAAACTATGCCTTATAAATGATTGTGACATTTTTGTTATGATTGGCAAATCCAGGAGAACAGAGTTCAAAAGTATCATCCAAATTTTAAAATTAATCTAGATTTTATGTATAACAAACACAGGATACAATACCAGTCTCATAAAGTCTTGCTGATCAGTAATCATTATTCATTGCATGGCCCATTAAAGCAGATTATTACGTGACTGAAAGCTTTAAGCTGGTTGTTTCAGAATATGACCAGTGTATTAAAAAAAACTGTGGCCAGGAATATAGGGCATGCATAAAATATATACATGGTATAATAATGTGGAGGTAATCATTGTGAAGATTATTTAACTTAAGGCTCAAGTAGTTCCCTAATGAAATCACCAAGTAGATTATAATAATCATAACTCCTTCAGGAAAAAAAAAACTTGGTGGTACTATTGTGAAGAATATGTATCACTTGGTTTTGATTATTGAATTAAGTCTCATTTGTACCACTGACTGAAAGCTCCCATCATATATGATTGTAAATCTTATTCTGGTATCTTGTCTGTTTTAAGTTCTGTTTTCAGAACTGAACAAGGATCGTTGGAACAATTCATTTATTTAGTTAACTAACAAAAGAAATGAACTAATTGATCTAAAATGTGCTGGAAGGCTGTGCTCCTAAGAACAATAGATTTCTGCCTTTGTTAGTCAACCCTTTTATCAACCTTCTGTTTAAATGCCCTTTAATGCAAAACCTAGTCATATATAATCTCTGAAGTCTCAGGCTTGAAGAGACTATAATACGTTACATGCAGTAGTGTGATTACTTTTACATTTGTAGAATGAGAGGAGTATTTAAAAGGCATATTTATCTATTTTACTTCACCCATTAAAAAAAAAATCAGACAGTAGCATCTTATCACTGTAGTAGTATACTTACATTCTTCTGATACATTACACTTTTGAATATTAAGCCCCAGTCTTTTTAGTGAAGCTGCAGTGTTGTCTAAAATAATGTGCAATGCACTGATCTTTGAGAGAGGTAAATGAAAACAAAATAGGAAAGTAGTAATTGTGGCATATACATAGTGTTAGACATAGTTATATAAATATTAATACGCTGTCTACGGTGATTTGTATGCCATGTGGTACACTGTTCTGCTAGATGTTTCTGTCCAAATACTAGCCTTAACAAGGCTATCCCCACATCTTCAGTGGCTCTATGTAGATTGTTATATATCTTGACATTATGTGGTGCCAGAGCGAGAAAAGACTTGTAGAAATGGAACAAATCAGGAAATATGTTGCTTTTGCTTTCTGGAGGATATATGGTTGGAAGAGAAGATGTATAATTTTCAGTGACATTCAGCTTCAGCTGCATCCAACAGGAAATCCCTTTGCTTATCAGTTTTGTAGAAAACTACAACTTTGGATAAAACAAAAAATATGTAAGTTTATTCCTTACTGCAAGTGGATTAGCATATAATACTGAAAAGGTACAGTGTGTTCCTTTTGTGATATAGCTAGAGAAGAAGTGTTGAAGATGTTTAACTTTTCTGTGAAGTGAAGAAAGACCAAATTGTGGCATGCAGAGAGAAATTCTGGAATAATTGTGAGGTAAGAAAGAACCTGCATTCATCTGATGTTTGTTCTCTACAAGGGCACAAGGTACTACAGAAACTATTAAATGTTTGGAATCGGCTAGTTGGAATTAGTTTCATTTTCAAAAATGCATCCTGTCCAACAGGTGTTTGCAACCTGTTTCTGTATCAGGAACTTGAATTCCAGACTCCAGCGTGGACTATGGGCGAAAAGTACGCTGACATCATCCGGATGGTTTTACAAACAGTTTCTGCTGATGGTCTGACGGGTTTTTCTTGAGGACTGACTGAACATGGAGTGGAGTGGAAACAGTTGTGCTGTGGAATCTGGGCCAGAGTGAGTAAGTGAGAGTGTGTGTGTGTGTGTGTGTTTGTACATACATAGTAGAAAGAGTGAGATTTATATTTGTATTTGTTTACTACCTTAGTTACCTAAAAGAGGGGTGCCAATGTGCCATACAGGTTCTTAGACAGCAATTGTAAGTTATGTGTTGGTAGACATTTGAAAAGATACATACAGGTAAGAATATACTGACAATATTATTGTGGGTTTTCACAAAGAAGGGGGTTTGCATGCACTGTATGTTTTTGTTGTCATGTCTTTTATTATACTCCAGATTTAGAGGAGTTGAAGGGACTGTTTAATCATTTTATATTGCAATTTTGTGTAGCAGGTCTAATGAGATCTTGACAATAGTTATATAAATCTTTTGTATGGGTCTTTTGGGGAGTCTGGTCATTTAGTGCTAGTTCTTTTGTCTGTATAGTTGAGTTTTATTCTGCCACTCACCATGTTTGGTCATCTTTTGTTTTTTTCAGCCCTTACTTTTGCAAACTTTCAAACTGCAGACCTATTTTACAACAGAGCCAATGTTGTTCAGAAATGTATTTTGTCCTTTGTTTTATGTCTATTTGAAGGATTTGGTTAGTCAACAATCTTAACAGTTCAGTTGAATATTTTGACTGATAGATCTACAGAAGGAAGACACTTTAGGAAGTACCATTTAATAGACTAGAGCTTACACTCAACTTCTATGAGCTGGTGTCTAAAAGTGTTTTTTAATTCTTGTAAGCAGTGAATTAGAGTAGTGTGAGCTTGTGTGTGTGCACATGTACATACTCTTGTGGGTTCATGCCCATTTGAGAGCGAGCATGCTTCTAAATCATATATGGTGGTAAATAATTATTTTTCTAGTTAAGGTGAGAGGAGAATGGATAGGGCGATTTAATTAAATTCTGTCATGTACCAGTGCCTGTTAAACTTCCAGACTCAGCCTGGGTCTGAATGACTTGAAAGTAACCAAATGCTTGGTCAAAACATTTAACTCTATTGGTTCCCAAGGAGTACTAAAATTATTGAGTCTGACAATATCACAATCAGCATGTTCTTCAAACTACAGAATGGTAGACATGAGTAAATGGCATCCTGTGTGGGCTCATGTGTGATGTTTCAAAAGATATAAGGTACACAGATTTACTTTCTTAACGTCTATGCACTGGGATCAAAATATAATTTTGGCATAAATGGGAGTTCCCTGTCATTTATTTGCAGAGTATAAAAATAAATCAGATAAAGGAGCTGGTGAATCTTAAGCTGGTTTTACTTTTTATTCTTCCTTGCACCTTTCAAGTCCATAGAGTATTACTTGAATCATGTTTCTATTAGTGCTAGAGTCTGAGGATTTAAAATTAGATTTCCTTCCCTTGAGTAGTTATTCCACTATATAGCCTTCTGGTATTTAGGTAAACTAAACAAAGCTGCATTTTAAGCGTTTGAGTGCTTCTCAAAGTTGTATTTTTATAGCTGCTGTTGGATTTAAAATAATAAGATAAGACCCTGCATGTGTTTCAGTGCCACCAGTGTTCTATAGTGGAATGAGTAACAAATACACAAGTCATTCTTTTCTGTGATGCTCTTTTGAGGCTTACTGAGATGTTGAAAGAATGTGCGTTGTTGTAAAAATACAATAACTTAAATGCAGTCTCATGAAAAGACTTGAGGTTAATCATGTCTTTTCAACCTCCTACAAAACTCACTATTCATTCTATGTTTGGTACATGAAAGAAAAATGCTGCCAAGTGGAATGAATGGTATCATTTCTATTATTATTCTGCATTCATCAGGCCCATAATTGAGTACAATGCAACTTTTGGGATGTACCTTACCAGACACCTGCAGCAACTGGAAAGACCCCAAAAGTACCTCATAAGAGGATCAAAGGGCTCAAACAGATGCCATATGCTGCCCGGTTAAAGAAGCCGGATACCTACTGCTGTTTGCTCCACAAACTGTTTTTCTTTTAACTTTTTGTGCTTTTTCTTATGCACACCACTTATGAAAACACAACACACCAGTGCAAGGTGTATTGGGACAGTTGCAGCTGCTCATTTCATTTTTCAGGTATTTTCCTTACCTTTTTCAGTAGGCTTACCTGGTTTACAAATAAAAAGAATGTTTAAAATTTGTTCCTTTTGGGACTCTGTCCATTGTTTTGGCTTTGCCCAAATTTCTTGAATAAAAAGGTGAAACATTTTGACTGCTCCTTTTAAAGCAGGCTATAATTACTTATAGTACCCCAAGATTCAAGGTTGTAGACCCCACCTTTTTCCAGACTGGCAAAAATTTTCATTGCATGCATAATGCAGGTAGGAGCTGAGAATTTACTGAAATACTTTTGATTAGTAAGAGCTTATTTTATATGTCAGTGTGCAGGGGATTGACTGCTGCTTTGCTGTATATGATACAGAGCTCTTGCCATTTTAAGTACTGATTCTTTTCACAGTACGCTGTTAGACAGACATACCCACACCTGCAGAGTATCTCACAAAGGTTATTGTAGCCAACATGCCTATGGCTTACACTACTGTGATTCTGTATTTATATATTGTGTGTGGAAGTAGACTGTTATCATGAAAATGTTCTGACTAGGGCAGTTTTGTCATTACTGGTGCATGCATTTTGCTTCATTGCCTACTGGAAAATGTTCAAACAATAAATTTAAAATGCAGTTGTGTGTGGAAGTAGACTGTTATCATGGAAATGTTCTGAATAGGGCAGTTTTGTCATTATTGGTTAATGCATGTTTGTTTCATTGCCTACTGGAAAAATGTTTAAACAATAAATTTAAAATGCACTCTAACAAGTCTAATGTGTGCTGTATTATACAAGGAATATAATTTAATACAATCAAGAAGGTGAATCAAGGAATGCATACATGTATGCATGACCCTAAAATATGCTTGAAAACAGCCCAGAGGAAAGTGTGAAAGGCTCAAAATCATGAGAAAATGTTAAGCTTTACTCTTAGGTTCATAGGTTGGTACTAGGCTATCAGCCCTAGCAATTCTCTGGCTATTTCTTCCCACATTATTTACTTTCCTGGAAGAGGTCCAAAGAGGCACTCTGCTTGACATGTATGGGCAATCTATTCCAGAGTCTGGGAGTCTCTGGGTCAGGAACCTATCCCTCCAGCATGTTTTGTTTATTGTGATGACAAGGTTTAGATCCCTGGGTGTGTGCTCTGAGGGATTGGGATTTTGTAGCATGTCCAACAGCTCTGGGTTTGACATGGCCTTGTATGTTAAGCAGAGATCGCCTCTGAGTAGACGATATGCAACAGAGTATAGCTGGAGTTTTGGGCATCTGCTTTAGGCCTGTGATTCTTTTGGTATTTCAGTGAGGCCTTTCCAGTTGTTGCAGATGTCTTGAGAGGTATTTTCAAGGAACTGTGAGCTTCAAGGGAAGAGAAGTTTACTACTGCTTATGCTAAGTCTGCTTAAAATGTGCAACTGTTTTGTTTAGCAAATGGTATCACTGTTGTGGTGTAGAAGTTCAAAACAGTCTTATTAGCACAGCAGGTAGCATACTTGCATCTGTTCTACTCCCACCACATGTGTATTTTAAGGGGTGGAGGCTGCTCCTCCTTTTGGATGAGATGCCTAGTAACTATGAACCTGTGTTTATTTCTATTGCAATATACAAGCTTAGCATTTTTTAAAATGTAACATAGGCAATTTATTGTTTAAGGGCAGTAGGCACTGAATGTGTAGATGAAACACTGAAATATAAAGCTCTTTTCTAGCAACAACCTCTCCATTAGTTTCAGATCTCTTTAATGTGAAATTATTCAGATTACTTACTTCTGCAGAGATTGTGCATATTGACTGATATTGGTAGATTGTAATGATATGGCCTTTTATGGTTGAAATGTTCTGAATTGGGCAATTTGTCATTATTGGTTCATATGTTTTGTTTCATTGCTTAATGGAAAAATGTTCAAAACTATAAAACACACTCTAAGTGGTGCTGTATTAACAAGGGATATAATTCAGTTATTGTGTATTATAATTAATACAATCAGGAAGGTGAATCAAAGCAGTTATGTATGGTTCTGAAATGTGTGCAGGGGCCTATGATTTGAAAACAGTCCAAAGGTAACCTTAACCTGCCACTGGCCAGATGCATTTTATTTGAATGTGGGTTTCAATGCTGTTTCAGTTTCAAAGGTAGAGAAGTTTTAATGCTAAGTCTGTTTTCATTGTAAGACTATTGCTTTGTTTAAGTTTAGCAAATGTCTGTCAGTGTTTGTGCTATAAAATAGGAGGTTACTAGGCTATTGGCCCTGAGGTCCTAAAATTTGAAATAAAAGTTGAAAATTAAAACCAAGCATCTGTAATCATTGTAGAAGTAATGCATAAAACAGTATGCACACAGAGTTTTGAACAGTGTTTATGGCAACTGGGGAGAAATAGCCAAGTAATGAGATACTGGAATGGCTGCAAGAGGGGGCTGGGGAAGGGGGTGGGGTTGGGGGCGGTGCCTTGAAGGGAGGAGTTGGGGTGGTGCCTTGAAGGGGAGGGGCTCCCTTGTAAATGTTTATGTTATTGTACTGAGTAAAATAACCATGGATTGTGAATTTGGCAAGTTATAAGATACCATTTAAGAGATGGAATAGCTTGTGTATATTATATGAAACAAGGTTCAGGTTATTAAATGAAATAGGCTGGATGTCATAAAGAGCTGTATATGTGCAGAGACCAAGTAAAACTCCTACTACTCAATTAAAAGCTTTAATTAAGGGAATAGATATGTGCAGTATAAGATATGAGTCAAGTAAAAATTCAGAAATGAGAAAGCAATGAAGGATGAGTTGCAAAAGTAATGGATATAAAAATGTGACCTATAAGATAATGAAAAAACAAACTCCTCTGAAGTTGTTTGTGCAGTTAAAATTAATGCCTTCTTTACTAAGTGTGGCTATAAACTTGACAGGAAGCCTGATCCAGTCTGTCCACTTCAACAAATTGGACTAGTTGACTCAGTTTAGCACCTTTAAGACTTTTGCATGCTGTCCTCCATATCTGTCAGCTGAATCAAGGACAGATCACATCGGAGTAAGAGACAAATCTATAAATAATAAGGGAGAATTAGGGATACTCTCTAAAAAATATTAGTACTATTAACTTGAGATGTAAATTAATGCTCATTTTTTGATATAAAGAAGTCTACACCTCTAATTATTGTCATTATTTTCTTAAGTATAATTCACCACCTTTCTCCAAAGGTCACCAGTTTTACAAAGGATTAAGAGGAACAGAGATAAAATTGGAGTCAAAATCAGGGACAGTTGAGAGGTATGATCTCCTCCCCATAACAACTCTCTGTCTCTCCAGATCTAATTTGCTGTTGAACAGCTTACAACAGAGACAGTTCCAGACTCTTTCTGGTGTTCCTTTGCATTCCTAGCATTTTCTTTCATCTCTCCCCCAGTTCTGTATATCATGACAGTGCTAATACTTTTAGGGGATTTCACGTCTTATCCATCCATCTGTTAAAATTAATAATAATATTTTTGTTGAATTTTTTCCCTGCTGCTCAGGCTGGGACTGCTTCTGACCAAGTGTTGTGGTAGAGTTTTGCATTTGTTGCTGCCTCTTGGTGTTGTGTCTGGTTTGGTTATATATTTTTACTTTATACTGTGAGGTTCTTGGAACAGAGTGGTTAAGCAGGGTAAATCAAAGAAAAATTCTGTTTTCCAGAAATATGGGCTTGAAATTATACCTCAGAAAAGCCTATCTTGTAACTTGTTTAGATCTTTATTTTAAAAGCTGCCTGTTCTGTTTGTCTGGTTTTGAGCTTAGAACACTTCATTAATGGAAAATAAGTTAATTCTAATGGGTTTATTATCAAGGGATTCTTCTCCTGATGAGCTGAGGACTAAAAAGCAGGAGATGCAAAAACTTTAAAATGTGAGGTCACCTTCTGCAGCTTATCCTGTTCCTTCTACGGCTCTTGGGGTGGAAACTGTCTTTCTACTTCTGTTGTGAATTTGATTGAATCTTAACTGGATAGGCCTTCTATTTCAGGGGTTTGACAGATGCAGGTTTCTTTGACTGCACATGTTCCTTTCCGAAGACATCTCAGCAGTAAACAGAACTAGAATTGTCAAAGTTTCTACCTCTATCCAGACCTCCTTTACCCACGTTTGTTAGATCCTGTCCCGTTCTCTCTCTGCAGTCCTCCTTAATTAGTGAATCTGGATTAGGATGACATAATGAGGGCCCTAGTAAAGGTGCAAATTGAAATTGGAGTCCACTGTTCCCCTTCTAGTTCTAGAGTAACAACAGAAGGCTCTGTACCTCTTCTCATTTATATGGCTCTGCTATGCTCCAGTAAATATTAGAGGCCCATAGTTTTGTCACAAGTCCCACTGTCATGAAAGATATCTTCACTTTCTGCAGTATCATTGAGTCCATCAGTGTCAGTAGCTTTGCTGTCAACTTGTTTGGTGCTGAACGCTACTAGAACAGACTTCATTAACATCAAATAGTCAACATGACCTCAGTGCTAAAGCTGTCTGTACTGTTCTTCCTTGCTTGGTATCTTGAGTCTGAAGCTTTCCCTGTTAGCATCTGTGTCATCCTTTATGACCAGAGCTGCTGTGTATATGTGTGTGTGTGTGTGTGTGGGGGGGGGTTATTATGCAGAGTGCTTGGTTGAGCTGGATGTGGTAGCATTTATGCCAAGAAAATCATACAGGATTTTATTGCCCACCAAGGACTGGAAATCTTGGACTAAGACTCTATTCACTGACTCCATAATGGAGGTACCAACCCTCAGAAAAGAATCCTCTGATGAGAGTTCTTTGATCCATATGCCAAATGGAAAATTCAGGGCCTTGAAATGTTTTAATAATCATATTTGTACATCCTTTACTTTTTCTGTCAGTGCAGTAAATTATATGATGCACATGATTAGGTTTCATCATGCACTGGCTGATGAGATTCTTTGCACACTGAAGAAGATACCCTAAGGAGGTGTATGTTTAAATAAAGGTACCATCCCAGGTAGCAACTGTGCTTATAGTTTTAACCTGTCCGTTTGACTAGGCTGTAATACCATTGATGGAGGAATCTGGATATCTGGTACAGGCATAGTCATTTGCAGTTACTCTTGGCTGTGTCACTGTATCATTGCTGAAAACTTTAGTGCATCCTGCCTAATAACCTGTTTGAAGGGACCATTTAATTTGGCCCAAGATGAAAGCTAAGCTTTAGAAGAGCCAAACCATCTTTAATTTCCTTGTGGCCACTCTTGTCAGTTTATGCAGACATCAGTGAACATTCTACCAAAATTAGAAGTGTACCAGATGTAAGAAGAGCCAGTGGTAAAATTTTGAATAATGTTCTGACTGACGGCACATCAAATATACTGATTTTCAGAATGAATGCTGCCATTGCAGAAGATGTTTGGAAAGATCAGAGGGCCCACAGTCCACAGTTTCCTCTGAGAGCCAGCAACAGAACCTTAGAGGAATTGCCTTACTGCACCACTCTTGTGACAGTCAGGAGCCACATATCTCTTCACTTTCCTGTGTCAGAGACCTTCAAGCAGGACCTTTCCTTCTAGTCATCCTGCCTCTTCAGAGTAAGGAAGCTAAAAATGAGCAGTACAAGAGGTCCCCTAAGTCCAGAAATGGTCTGTATTCTAGTCAATGTTCTTTTGTTTCCAGAGAAAACTCCTCACACCAGTAGTAGACATAAGCAGTCTCAATCTGTTCACAACAATGATAAAGTTCAGAGGACAATCATTCCTTCCCTGTCTGTCAGACAGGGACAGAAAATGATCTTTTAGAGCTCAAGGATATATACCAGTACATCAAAATAGTCAAGGAATCTACGCAATTGCTGAACTTAAGAGCTGGAGCAAGTGTTCACCAAACATATGACCATAGTAGTACCTTATCTGAGGCTGTTGAGGACTAAAGTTTTCCCTTATGTATGTGACTGACTCCTAGCTTGCCACACTTGGGAGTCTGCTTCAAGTGAGTGAGTCTCTACTACATTAATTTTGGTCTTTGAAATTCACTTATAAGGGTCTGAACCAGTAATCCCAAAAGCCAAAACACCAAGCAGTCTGAATAAGGCACTATATTTAAAGTAAAATAATAAAAGCAAATCAAGCACAGAGATACACTTTCATAAAAAAACTGACTTCATCAGCTTTGTTTACCACCAAAGATCACCCATATTTATAACAAACTGTGATGCCCCTTCTCTGAGCCAGTAATCAAGGAGCCTAAATCCCCACCACTGACACTGGAGAGGTATGTTCACTTGGAACAAAAAATAGATACACATAGTATTTCCAGATGCAGCTGTCTGCACCAAGCACAATTTCTGTTAAGAGCACATAGGGAACACACTCAGTCTGGAGCTGGGTTACCATGTCTCCCCAGGCCCCCAGTAAGACTCCCCATTGGCACAGCTGTAGAGTTGTGTCCTCGGCTGAGTGTTCCAAGCCAAGACCTCTACCACCCTCTCTGTGAAACCAGTGCTCTGTGTCCTTGCTGACATACCCACTCTATGAGGTTTGATTTTCTCACACACACACACACACACACACACACACACACACACACACACACACACACACACACACACTTGAGAAAGGCTGGCACAAATTTACTAGCTATCCCCCCAGCCACACTACAAGGTAGGTACTGCCACTACAAAGCCAGCTTCTCTAAGGCTCTTACAAGGGTACCCAATTATATTGAGTAAAATTATTATTAATAAAAATGGTAGTGTTTGACCAATGCAGCAAGGCTTTTAGGAGTGGCCACATTGTCACCAAATAAATATAATTACTCACAAAGGTTAAAATATTCTTTAAAAGACCAGCCAGCCACAATGAAAAGCCTTCGATACTGTCTCTCATCCTCTACTACTATCTAAACTCGCAAATCTCCACCTATCCCACTCCGCACTTGCATGGTTTAATAGTTACCTATCTGGCAGGGAACAATCTGTCAAATGGCTCTCATCCTCCTCACCTTTCCTTCCCATCTCCACTGGTGTTCCCCAAGGCTCCATCTTGGGACCCCTTTTGTTTAATATCTTCACCAATGATCTTTACACCTCATGCAAAGAATCCTCCCTTATTCAGTATGCCGACGACTCCACACTTATATCCATCTCAAATAACATTCCTGAACTACACTCCCTAACCTAACAGGCCCTACTATCCACTGAACAATGCTCTCTCACAACCTATTGATCCTAAATCCCAAAAAGACCAAACTCCTACTTTTCCTTCCCCGTTCTCTTTCTCATCACAAAACCTCCTTTTTATTACATCTTCTAACAATACTAATATCCAACCTGACACCCACACAAAACTCCTAGGGGTCATTATCGATGACGAACTCAAGTTCAACCTACACATACTCCAATGTATAAGAAAAAAAAACAAACCAGAAACTAGGTCTGCTATATCAGAACAAAAAATTCCTAACCCCTGAATCTAGACTTACCCTGGGCCAGGCACTCCTCCTCCCCTCTCTCTTATACGCCACCCCAGTTCTTACCAATATCCAGGCCTCCACTCTAAACAAACTGCAACAGACTTACCATAAAATAGCCAGATTCATTACTAACTCCCCATACAACTCACACCACTGCATTTCTTTAAACTCTCTTCAATGCCTTGAACTTCCCCAGTTTCTGCTATCTTATCAATTTCATATGCTACACTCTATTCTTTATAAACCCTCCTTCTGTCCATCTCTATCTTCCTTAGTCTCCATCTACATCCCATCCCGGACCCTCTGTACTTCTAACCAACAATTACTTGATATCTACCACACAAAAAGGTCAGTAGGCAAACTACTCTACAAACACTCCCTTGCCCATGCTTGGAACAAACTTCCCCTTGACTTACATTCAATCTCCCACATCTCACACTTTAAAAATGAGCTAAAAGCTTATTTTCTCAATTCCAGAACCTGCCCTTGCCATGACCCTACCTAGTCTTCCTTCCCTTTATGTACCCTCAAAAGGACGATACTTAATACCTCATTAAACCTCTCTCTCCAATGTGTCTACTATGCATTTGCACAATTTTATACAAACAAAAAATGTTCATTGTTGACCTATTGAACTATATCAATGTAAAATTGTTACTTAGCTTCTTTTTAATGCAACTTTAACTTTATGCATGTATCCCAACATATGTGAATCATTTTGCTATAACTGCTATTATATATTATATCAATATTGTTTATAATTGTACTTGTTTTAAAATGTATTACTGAAGCTTTTCTCCTTGGGTCTCCATTGAAAATGGGCCACAAGCCCAGTTGGACAAACCCGGTTAACAAATGTCAATAAATAAATAAAATAACATGAAATACTAAATACCTATTTACAATATACACCAGAGTCTCAGTCACAGGAAATATTAAAAATAACACAAATGGATAGATTCACACAGATACAGAGAAAACAATACTTAACTAATCTCACTATATTTTCCTGACTGATCTAAAGAATTACTGTTCCCTGGTTACTTATTAAACCAAGGCAAGATGAAGTGGGTGAGTGGTCTTCCTTCTTGCTCAGATTTCAAAAACAGACTATTTTTTTTATTTTTAATTAACATTTGTTTTACCAGGATAAATCAGACTGGATAACAGGTGTCCATTTTCAGCAGACTCCTGGGGAGAAAAGCTCCAAGAAGTTACAAGATGAAATACATATGTTAATAAAGAGTGACAGTAGACTGCAATAATAGTAGTTGGATAACAAGTGGTAAAATGCTAACATATGAGGCAAAAAACAGTTAAATGCAAAAACAAAACTCATAGTACAGTCAGGAGATCACAATTCTTACAATAGAAGTACAATATGTGAACATGAGTAACCCAGAAGTACGTACATATTTACAATATTTACAAAATGTACAATGCACATAGGTGGTAGTATAATGTAAGCATTGGAGGCTTCAGGAGGTAGCCTGCCTACAGTGCGATGAGGATTCAGGGGTGTCTTTGCAGTTGCAAAGAGGGTTAGCGGGGGATGTGAAGTAGGCCCATTTGACAGATTGTGAGGGTTTGCTTAGGTAACTGTTGAACCAGTGCAGGGCTTGGGGTTATCAAGGTTAAGTTTGGAGAGGCAAGTAAGGAGTTTGTTAGAGGAAACTGTGTTGAACGCCTTGGAAAGGTCTAGGAAGTTGGTGGAAACCAGTTTCCCTTGGTTCCTGTATGTATTTATGGCAGTGTTGGTGCTATGGGATGGTCTGAATCTATGTTTGGGTTTAGATAGTAGGTTCTTGGTTAGTAGGTGGGTAAGGAGTTGGTGGTCAATACATCTTTCTAGGATCTTAGATAAGGGTGATAGGATCGCAATGGGGTGGTAGTTGGAGAGGTCAGTAGAGGGGCCACCCTTGTGGAGGGGATGATATATGAGGTTTTCCACAAGGATGGAATAGTGCACATAGAAATGGACCTAATAATAAGTAGGGAGATGGGGTAGGCAATGGCCATGGATGCAATTTGTAGATATTTGGTTGGTAGATGGTCGGCAGTGAGGGTGGTTGGTTTGAGTTTTGCTAAGAGCTTTTGAATGGTTGATGTTGGTACTGGTTTGAGTGAGAAGGGGGTGGAGTTAGTTTGGGGATCGTGGTTGGGGTATGGGTGATATATCATTCACTAGTTTCAGTATGGAGGAGGTAAAGTAGTTACTGAAGTATGAGGCTATGTTATGGTCAGTACCTTCGATGTTTGGTGTAGTGACTTTTCTGGGATGGAAGATGTTGCTTACTGCAGCCCAGAAATTTTGTGGGTTGTTAATGTGTTTCCTTTGTAAGGACATATAGTGGTTTTGTTTATCTTGACTTACTTTTTTGCTTTATTTGTAAGTTCAGAAAAGGTTTACCTAGCTTCAGGTGTTTTGTGTTGTCGCCAGGTTTTCCAAGCTTTGTCCCTGTCCTTAAGTAAGATCTTTGTGGTTTTGCCCTCAAGCCAGGGGGCAGGGTTACTGTGTACCCTAATTGCTTTGAGTGGGGCTAATTGGTTTAGAATCTCTAGGAATGTGGAATTAAGTTATTATACTGCATTATCCATGGGGAGGGATTTTAGAGGAGTCTAGTTGCAGGATTTTAGGGTTTCTGGAAATTGCTCTGGGGGAAAGTTTTTTTGGGAGTGGATTTGTAGCAGGGAGGATGGGTTGGTACATCTAAGTTTGTGCTGAAGGAGAAAAGTTGGATTGTGGTCACTGAGGGAGTCAGGTAGTGTCCCACATTGGTGGGCAGTGTTTGGTTGGTTAGCGAGGATCCAATGCAAGGTGGATTCTCTTTTGGTGGTCTTGTCAATTCTTGTGGGTGAGTGTATGAGTTGAGTGAAGTTATATAAGTTTATGTGGTTGGTGGCTGTTGGTGATTGTATGCTGTTCCAATCGATGTTGGTGTCGCCTAGGACTGTAGTTTCTAGAGAGAAGGAGTGGGAAGCCCAGTGGAGTTTAGATTCTAGGGTATTAAGGTCCTGGTGGAATATAGATGCTGAGTAAGTTTAGTTGTTTGTATTAGTTTAGTAGAAGTTTGTCGAAAAGGGTCTCAGCGTTGTTGAAATTTGGAAGTTCTTTTTGAAGGAGCTGGACTTTCAAGCTGGATTTGTAAAGAAGGGCGATACCACCGCCTCTTCTTTGTGCTCTATCTACTCTTAATATGTTAAAGCCAAGTGGGGTTATAGAGTTTTCTTTAATATGGGGTTTAAGCAATGTTTCTGTGATGACCATTATATCTGGGTTGTATAGAGAGATAGCTGAATGTAATTCTTCTGTTTTGTTTAGGATACTACAAATGATTAGGTTCTGTATAAGCATGTCAGTGGGCTTGTGCTTGAAAGGGAGGTTGGGGTTAGGTGTGCCATTGGAGCTGGTTGTTGGATTGGGGTTGGGGTGGATGTCCCCTCCTAGTAGTAGTTGAGCTGCAATGTTGGTAATGGTTTTCAGGTAGAGTACCATTAAGAAGTGATGTTTGAGGTTGGGGTGTTTTTTGGATTGTGAGGTGTAATGGATTGGGGAGGTGAGTTGAAAGAGGAAGGGGTGATGGTGACTGTGTGTGTGTTTGTAAATATGGTAGGGTTACTTATGGTATGGGTAAAGGGGGATTTTTACAGTGTATATCGATGGGTGTGTGGCGATAAGTGGTACTAATGGAGATTAAATAGAAACAGATGGATAGCAAAAGCAGAAGTATGGGGATGTTATGTTAGTAGGAGTGGAGGGTTGGTGTCATGGTGTCAGTAAGGTCTATGTAGTGCAGGGATGTGGATGGGGGATGAGAGAAGGGGTATGAGAAGCGTTGGTTTAGAGGAGTAGTAGAGTGTGTTTAGGAATTGATTGCTTGGAGGAGAGGGGGATGGTGGCTTAGTGGAGTGTGGGTGTGGCTAATTGTTGCAGAGTTGTCTTTCTGTGATTGGGTGGTGGGTGTGGCAGGTGAGTCAATTGATGTGGGGTAAGGATAAATCTATGAGCAGTGGGGGCAGCCCGGGAAATGGGGGCAGGGTAGGGGAGCCTGAGCGTTAGCGAGGGTGCACCAAGCCATACAGATAGGTAACTTACAGAGACAATCTATAAGCTTTTGGCAGCAGACTGTCTTTTATGGAGGGATCAAAGATAGGCTGGTCTTCAAACAATGGAACAGGTAGTCTTGCCAGAGGCTTGTTGACTATAGGTAACTTTCCAGTTGGTCAAGTAGAGGTGCTCAGACTTTAGAAGTCTGAGTACTGGAGTGAGATGGGGGCAAATAGGGAGCAAGCAGTTAGGGGGGGGGGCTATAGTGGGGTCACAGGCTTAGTTTGGATAGCCAATAGGGGGTGGAAGGGGCCTTCAGCTAGAAAACACTTTCCCACTGCCAACCAAGGTGGAGTGCTATCAGTAAATACATGGAAAATTAACCTCTTTTTAAGCTTGAAATTGGGAGCTTGAGAGGTCACTTGTTCATAGGCTGGAAATGGGAGGTTGATTTGGAACTTGGGACCCGGTGTGGTTGTTCTAGTCCGCTCTGTATTCACAACAAATGGAGAGATGTCAGAGTTAGGTAGGGGTATTAAAATAACAATGAGCTGTAGTACAGCTTATCAAATACATATATATTAGGCAAAGGATAGAACTATATGTGCTTCACAATATACTTATCTCAGCTAAGAGGAGTGACTAGAGAAAGTACATTACAGAAGCCGCAGTTGAATAAAATGCACTATTTGTGCCTTTCTGGCCACTAGGTGGCGGTGTTGGACAAGATATAATCTAGGCTAGCAGTGACCAGACCAGGTAAAGGTCTGTGCTCCACGTTTTATAGCAATAAATTGTAGAACATAGTCCCATCTTAATTGTAGCAATGAATTGTAGAGCGTAGTCGCTCCTTAATTTGGGTTAAAAGCTCTTGTGCCCTAGAGTGGATGTGCTACGCGGTATAAAGTTATACACAATAAAAGTACATGGCACAAGTAGTAAGACCTTACTTGCTTTAAAGTCACACAAAGCTACATTGCCCTTGGGAGGATAATCTGTGCAGCATTAAGCTGCAGCAATAAAAGTACATAGCACAGATAAGAAAAAAATAGTACATCTGTATCACTTTTTATATCAGATAAACAGCTACAGTGCACTTGAGTGGATGAGCTATACAGCATTGGCTACAAACTGTATGCATGCACACTTAATAAGGTAGGGCAGTTACAGATAGGTTCTGATACTTTACAGGCAGTAACCTTGTGGGCCAAGGCAGATATCAGTGAGCAAATAAAATTGGAAAAACAACAGTGGTCAGCCAACTGAGGGCAGCACCCGGATGCTACTAGCAGCAACAGTACCTGGGTCTAGTCACTATCTGTCAGTAAAACAGCACAAAAATCATTAAATACAGGTTACAGAAGACCCGGGTGTCCTCGTGGTCACAGCAGCAGTACAGTAGACAGTATTTGCGGCAGTTAACAGTAAAGCCCAGTGTAAACGCAAGAAATATACACCTTAAAGTGTAGTTCAGTTGGTGTATGCTGTAGTGTAGTTAGACTACACTGAGACTTCTTTCTCATCTAGTATTAAAACGTAATTTTAGTGCTGGATTACAGAATTACATCACCTACATCTGGTCACCTGTCTTCTGGTTCCCACACTACCCCCATTTGCTAGAAACTGAACCAGAATGTAGCACATATGTGTTACCATACACACACATAGAGCTTTGCTGAGATGTGTTATAGCATCTAGAAGCTATAAAACCATTTCCAAACTTCCACCCTTCCAGGGTAGCAGTTAGTTCACCTCTAGATATTTCATCTCTGGCTGCAGTCAGAACTGTAAGATACAGTCTTTATGGCCTAAACCAGGTAATTTAATTTCAGACTATTTTTCAAAGTTAGTTGGACTGAGATTAACTTCTCTTCCAGTATCCTCTGTTACAATATATTCAGTTCAACAGTTGCAATACAGTCTGACATACAGGTGTATTTCTTTTCTGTCGAGCAGGACCACCCACTATTGGTACATTTTTAACATAAGCAGCTTTACAAATACATTTTCAACACAAGCATCTGTACAAATCAGTTTGATATACAAATGACATATAATTATTTACAAAACTCCAGCTAGCTATGCTGGTATATGTTACACATCCCTGCCCTACTTTCTCTGGCATAGCTGGTACTAGGTCACATAGTCACACAAGCCATCAGTCAATGATTCTGTCTTCAGGGTGCAGCTGCCAGCCCATTAAACTATATGGCACAGAGGTGTGATATATCAATAAGCAGTAAGGAGTACATCCATACCACTATGTTCAGAGGCCATGGGAGTGTGTGGAAAGAGCAATCCTATCTTCACGTTTTATGATAACAGCACACATACCAGGACATGCTGTATCTTTGATGGATAGGCTGAAGCTGCTGCTTGGAGAAGACACAGTAGTGTTTCCAAAGTCTTTCTCTAGTAAGATCCATCTTCTTTCACTTAGCCATGCCATGCTTTAACCTGACCAACACCAAGTGCAGCAGCTTATTTTTTTCCTGACACTTCCATGGGATAGACAGCCAGGGACACTGTAGTTCAAGAAAGGCCCTAAGGTCTCTTTTATGCCCCCCCTTTCCCTCATTATAAACTTGCTAAAGGAAGTCATTTACAGCTAGGCTAAAGTCATCCTCAGAGCCTTGTTTTGGTCTCAACAAGTTTGCTTCCCCCTGCTATGGTATTTCTTTATTCAAAACTTCTCCGTCCAGAACCTTTCATGAGTCTGGCAAACCTCAGCTAGAACGTCATTTCATTTGACTGCATGGATTCTCCACTTTCATTGATAGCCAGGAGCCCTTCTTATCCACCAAGAGTATTTCACATCCTGAATGTTTTTAATCAGATACCTTCTACTTGGCAAACATATAGAAGAGTAAATGGACAAGGATTTCCTGTGGGGGCTTGTCTGGGACTGAACCCATTTTCTGCTTAATTCCCATCAGTCTTGGAGCATTTATCCAAATGTTTAATAAAAGACTGAGTTTCTCCTTTATCAAAGTACATTTGGCATAAATAACTTTTCAAAAGTGGCTGAAATCACACAACTTTAGCGTCCTTAAAAGTCTGTAAGTTTTTTGAGAGGTATGTTTCTGCGGAAATATTCTGTAAAAGTGGTTCCTCCACAGAATATTAATTTTATGCTGGAGAAATTGATGTACACACACAAGGGCTGTTAGCAACACAGCACAGTTAGAGAGGACCCATGATGCATAAGTAGATATGTCATATTAAAATGCTTGCAGAGACCAGTGTTTTTCACTGTGCTATTGAATTTAAGAAGACAGTAACAGAGTGGTATTAAACACTGATAAACTCCTGTTAGGGAATATTGAATTGAGACACAACATTTTATATTACACTTTATGTTAATGGGAAAGCACATATTCTTAAAAAAAAAGAAGACAAATGCACAGCACACTGTTCACCACATAGTTCTGTTGGGAGTGTCCTAAAGCAAGATCAGCTGCAGTGATCAACATTTAATAGTGTACTTCTGAATTAAACATGGTGAGATCTGCATCATTAGTGATAAAATGCTACTACACAATGGCAAAGTCCTATTTGTAAGATGACTGATGCCTGTAAACTTACTGGAGCTGTGAGATTTTGCATTTGCTGAGATTTACACAGTGAAATGTCTGGTGATGGTCGGTTGGTGTCTAGAGCTGTAACATTTTGTATATGGTTGGATGTTCATCATGAGATGTTTGATGATGAGTCTGGATGTTTATGAAGCTGTGATTTTTTTGCTTGTGCAGAGATGCACAATGTTGCTAACATAATGTGACTGCATGCTGACAAAGCCCTAATTCTGAGAAGCCTGTTAATATAGTCGGTGGTGACAGGAGCTGTAACATTTTGCTTTTGCACCTTATACATGTACAGAAGTAACAACATACAAGGGGATCCCTGCTTTTATGATGTAACCTAGTAACTTTCTCCCTCTCTCTCTTGTACTGTGCATTAGAGTGCAATTGGGAAGGTAGCCAACTTGTGGGGTAACGTGAGTATGAAGATTTCCCTCTTCACATAATCTCAAAGGATGCAGGGGAGGGGATGGAAGTAATCTCTGCTCTTTGTGACACCTGCATCCTTGGGTAGCAGCCCATCTGCCTTGCCCTCCCCCATGGTTCTGACTTAAAGTAGTACATTCTTCTAAACGTTTGAGTTGTTTGACTAGTGTTAAGCTAGGAATAGTAAAATGAATTCATGATGAAATGTAGTGTGCATGTTTGTGACAGAGGTATCCCATATTCTGCACAGAGCTGTAACAGTGATATCCCTCATGACTGAGCTGATTTATTTACAGGCTTGGAAAGTATGTTAGGATAATTGTTTGTTTGCTTGTTTGTGTCTTTCGGCTTTTCCCGGTTAGGAGTCGCCACAGCGGAACTCCTGTCCGCTAATGATTGGTAGTTGATTATTACGTGCCGAGTTACCAGCCCTGATGCACAACCTTCAACGAAGGTATGCCCATTCACGCATGTCTCCACGCAGAAGACACTCTAGCTGAGAATCGACCCGGACAGTGTCTTACTGTGAGGCGACAATGCTACCGCAGTACCACCACCGCGGATTTTGTCAGGATAATATCCCATGTAAATAAAAACTGATGTTATGCTATGGATGCATGCTTAACCACCACAGATTTTGTCAGGATAATATCCCATGTAAATAAAAACTGATGTGCTATGGATGCCTACTTCAATAATAGTAGCTCATGAGTAAAATAAAACAGAAACTGAAGTGAACAGAAGTCTTAGGTGTTAAGAAGCAGTCAAATCCACCAGAATAGGCAAGTAGTATAGTCACTAGTGTGAAGAAAGACAAGATATAGATTTCTGTTGGTCTGCAAGATCTGAATTAAGTGAATAAAAGAGAGGATTTTCCACTGCTTACAATTGAAGTGGTTTCAAGAACAAAAAATGCTAATTTCTTTTCAGTAATAGATCCAGATCAGGGGTTCTTGCAGTGATCACTAAATGTGAAGCAAGTTCCAAACTGTGTCCATTTAATTCACAATTAAGAAGAAATTTATTGATTAGAATTATTTTTGGAATTATTTCTACACAAGAAATCAATTTTATAATTTTTCCAGGGAATGCAAATCAGTTTTAGAATTTTATCAGGGAATGCGAATGCTTCCATTAACTGCTCATAAACTCCCAGCTTACTCTGTCAAATGCTTTTTCAAGACCCACCAACAGCAGTGGTAATTTCTTACATTTTTCTTCTGTTTAGATCATCATTGTTCTGTTAATGTTGCTAAATAAAACTGTCACGGACAAGAAAAGTCAACCAGGCAATTTTAATAGCAGCTTCCAAAACATATACCAAACGTTTGGTATATGTTTTGGAAGCTGCTATTAAAATTGCCTGGTTGACTTTTCTTGTCCGTGACAGTTTTGTTTGTTCTTTGGTTATCAGTTTGGAGTTAATGTTGCTAAATATTTGCTTCCCCTCCACAAAGCCACATGGATCCATATCTATTTTGGCAGCACCTTTGCCATTCTTTTAAACACATCATAATCATGGTTTTTGATTGAAATGGGCCTGGATGAAGCTGGATGTGATGGGTCGTTACCCTCTTTAGGTATTACAGCCACCATTGCTTTCTTCCAGGATGTTGGTGTTTCTCGTTCTCTTAAAATACTGTTAAACAAAACCTACCAGATCTTTATCAGTTTTTGTCTCCTGGTTTTAGACTTTCCTGTAGTTTGGTTATACATTACATTTTTATCTCATCTCCTCCTATCCAAACTGTTAGTAATTGAGCTTCATCTATCTTTGACCTTGTTTATGGAATAATCAAATATGCCATTTCCATTTGTATCTTTTCTTGATTTCTCTTATCTTCCTTGCTATAGGCTCCCTAAGCTTGGTGACAACCCCATCTACTTTTTGTTGCCTGAGTCGTTGCACTAAATGTTTTTGTAATTTTGAGTCATCAAAAAACATTGCTTGTAACCAGTCTTTCTAAGCCTGTGCATATTTATTTATATATTTATATATTATTATATATTTATCTGTTAAGCACTCTGCAACTGCTTCTCTTTTTATTCTACGAGATTCTCTCAGTTCTGCAGTACTTCAGTCTTTGTCAGTCCCTCTAAATAATTTTTGTTAATTCTTAACCGTATCTCTGTTTTATTTCGATCCTATTTTTATACTTCAGTTTGATTTTATCCCACTCCCTAGCTATATTTTCTGAAGAAATATTTATTTTCTTTAATAACTCTCAAATAATTTCCACTACCCATTCCTTAAATCCTTCTCTTTTCAACAGATAGGCGGGAAAGTGACAGTGTCTCTTTTTTTATCTCAGTACCATGCATTTGTATTTTAGTTATTATTGGCGTGTGATCTGAAATAGTTATTGGATGCGTATCAAAACTTTCAATTAAATAAATGCACGTGTTCCTGTGAAATTTTAGTTCTGTCTAGCCTAGCCCAGTTTTTGTATCTTGGGGAATAATATGTAAATTCACTTCAAACTCCTATCACTGAATTCACATCTTCCATGCCAAATATTTTCATAAATGTCCTCAAAAATCTACCATCCTTTGTTGTATTTTCCCTTTTGGGACCCCAGGTATATCTTCACTGCTACATATCAAATTCCAGCCCCCACCTATAAGTAGTATTCCCCTTTGAAAGCTGATTATTTCTCCCAGAATTTTCTTAAGCTCAATTATAGCAGTTTTAGGTAGAATATAAATACACGTCAGTGTAATTCTCCTCCCTTGCCAGTAGCCCCTTAGTGCCACAAATCTACCATTATTACCTTTGTATCAGTATTGGAGCTCCTCTTCCAATTAATTGAAGTACTCATCTTTTCCTTTTTCCCAGGTATTCTGCTGAATAACCATCCTGAAAACCTGTCTTTATCAAATTTACATGCTCAGTTCTTTCCAAGTGTGTCTCCTGTAGCATATCTATTTGCACTCTACATTTTTAATATAGTTAACTACTCTTTCTTTTTTTGTATGTATCTGTGAGGCTGTTTACTTTTAAAGATAACTATGAAGACAAAAAATATGAAGACAAAAAACAGGTTGTCTCTCCACGATATAAATGATCAATGCATTATATAAGATCTATGAAAGATTCTTTATTAACTTAAAAGATAAAATGAGCACTTTCGCGTAGACACCTCTACGCTTCTTCAGATGCTTCTTCACTTTTAAAGATAATATAGAAAGTACCACTATGTTAAAAGTTATTATTCCCGCCTTTTATTTTTAATAGCCTTTTTTATTGTGTCTAGTTCCAACTTTTATGTTAAATGCATACAACAGTGTGTAGCAGGTTGATCTCTTATACAGCTGCTGCTTGTCATATCCATTTGACCCTTTGTCACATTTTACAAAATGTTTTGTTTTATTGAAAGCCCTCAAACAAAAAATACACTCCCAATACACTCCATAGAACCTATTAACTTAATGCTAACACACAAAACTATGTACATCTTCAAATATTGAAATTGTACCCTTTTAATATGAATAATAGGAAGTTGTCTCAGTCCGACAGCCACACTCACAGATTTTGATTAAAAGGAAGGTTATCCAGTCTGTGCTTCTACTAAGTGCTGTCTAATTTTGTCTTATCTTTATTACTCTCCCAGATTGAGAAAATAGCTTTCAGAAAACATTATCTCCTAGCCATTGAAAGAAAGAAAGAAGTATTCTGTTTTTATTGCTCTTTATCAGATTGTCTCCATGGAAACATGAGTACCAGATACACAGCTGCTTCTACAAGCACACATTTATTTGCTAGGGGAAAACTTTTTATTATGTGCAGTTATTTATTTATTTATTTGCTTTCTCTTAAAACTTGTTACTAGATCAAGTCAAGGACCTTAATCCAGTCATTCCCAATACAAGAGTGAGAAAAATCACATCAAATGTTCTTGTATCATACTCTTTTGACTGGACTTTTCTTCTTTTTTTACATTGCAGTGTCAATATTTCTTAGAACAAGGAGAAAGAAAGAAGGAAAAAAAACAGGGGCAGCTGTTTACTGTAATAACCCCAATATACTCAAAAATAACTGAGGAAACCTTTACTTTATAGCATGCAGATTATATCATGCATTATCAAAATACTACTGTTAAGACAAAATTTTGTTTTACTTAAACTCCTTCCTTCCTTTTCTCCTCTCCATGTTCTTCCTAACATTAATGACATGAAGTAGGGCACATGCTTTAGAGTCCCCTACAAGTTTAACAAAGTTGAACAAGTCCAATATTTACATGTTTTCTTATTCTGTCATGTTTCACAAATATAATTAATACTTTGTAATCCCACATTTATTTGTCCTTTTCCAAGCTGCCAGTTTTATTCCTGTTGATTTCCTCACCCAAATCCAGTCTCTGCTTCATTTCCAACATAGTCCAGGTTGTTCTTGTCAACTGTTCTGCTTTTTTCTGTCCCTCAAGCATTTTCTGTTGAAACATTGAAAAAAAGTTTCACTGGTACAGTCTCTGTGTGAGCTTTGTTACCAGAAAAATAAGGAGCATAATCTCCTGTTTCTTATCTCACTTTTTGTTGGACAGAAAGAATATTCTGAAAATAGCTGGGTACAGCAGTGTGAACCTCATGCCTGCTTCTAGACATTCCTTGATTAGTTGAATAAATTTACTCCTGCTCTGCCTGGTGCACAATGAGTAATCATTTTCCACAAATACTGTACCATCTCCCATTTTTAGTACTTTGTCCTTCTGCCACACTTTCATCAGAATCATCATCTTCTGCTGGTAGGATTGCATCTTTACTATTTAAGGTCTAGATTGCTTTCTCATGGTCAGGTGTGAAGCGTACACACGGTGTGCCCTTTCAATTAACAGCTCCTGCTGTGGAATACCAGTCAAGTTGCTTATTTGTGCTTTTATAAAATTAATACAGTCTGTTTCTTCCAGCTTCTCTGGTACAGCATAAAATCTCAGATTTCCCTACATGCTCTGTCCTCTAATTCTAGTACTTTTGAAACATCTCTTCTTGAGCAGTCCCATATTCAACCAGCTTTTTCTTCATTTCGACCTCTGATTTTTGCAGTTTTATCACCTCATCTGAATATTTTTTTAAAGCTTGTTCCATTTTATTCCAGTCTTTTGTTATTTGTGTTTATACTCCTTCAATGTTTTGTTTATTTTAATCAGCTCTGAGTAAATTTGACAGATTTTTCCTCTAGGTTATTGGAAGTCATGTCTTGCACCAAAGCTGGAGCTTGCACTGCTTTTTGCTGAACAGCTGCAGAGTTCTTCCTAGTCATTGTTTTTCTTTCCTCTCCTTTTGTGTTTGATTTTATTTTGGTTCTCTTCACAGAGTGTATGCCTTGCTCCTTTTCCAATACGTTTTTCCAGTTCCTTTATGTCACCATGTTCTCAGCATACAGCCTAAAGTACTTGGGGAACTTTGCCTCTTTTATCTAACCTATTCCACAGAATACGCACACCAAAGAAATGATAGACAACCAATACTTTGTACAAATTGACAAATCAACAAAAAGGTCCACAGCAGTAATGAACAGATTGTAGGAAATAAAATCAGTTGTATTTGTTGAGCACTTTCATTCCTGTTGTTACAGTAATTTCTTCAGAATAAACATCTCAACCACCAGTGTTCTTTAAATGAAATGCATAACCAGAAGTGACTGCACATATTCTCATAAAAACATCATTCTTCTCACATAGAAAAAACATTTTGAAATATCTAAGTTAATACTATATCCAAGACTTACCATAACTTTTTAAATTCAATTATTTAATATTTTCTTGTTTTAGCTATAAAAGTAGATTAATGGAATCGTAGTAATTTAAACCTGGAGGTTCTGTGGAGCTAAGCAATATTTGCCAAACCATTGTCTGGATTCTAGAATGTATGCCAGTCCCCCCACCTCACATCTTCCTTTTGTGCACTTGTTCTAAAACAAAAAAGAGGACTACTTAAAATGCATGCATTCTATACTGATATTTAAATCACCCTTTTTAATACTGTTGTGCTCATACATACATCTTTGTAATTTTCTTTGTTTTACCTATGTAAAATGATTGACATGTGAAACTCTTGGCTGCATATACAACCATAGCAGTATTACAGGTACACCTTCCCTTGCATAATATAACCTTGTCAAAATTTCCGAATATTTTGTTAAGATTGTCTATAATATACTGTCTGTGAACAACCACCACATGCTGTCATTTTAACCCACTTATCATTACTCTGATTTTCACTGTTTTGAAACATGTCCTTAAATGCTCAAGTTGTTCCTGTAAATAAACATAGGTGTCATACCAGATTTATTTTTAAAAGCCTTTGTTATTATGTACCAGTGTTCAGTGAGTTATATTCTTGATACCTACAAGATCAATGGAATATGAAAAAAAAAATCATTGCTAAAAATGTTGAATATTTTTTTTCTAAACTGTTAAATCCATACTTCCAAATCAGGTGAAACTTTGTTTGAATCTCTGAATATAGTGAATTAATTTTTCATTTCTGTAATAAATTCAGGAGGATATTCTCATATCAAAAACAGCATACATAAATTATCTAACTTGGTGTGAAATATTAAATCATCTGAAACTAATATAGATAGGCATATCATATGTCCCTTAGTAGTAATATATTTTTGCCTCAGTGTATGATAGCTCAAAAAGTGCTGTTACTAAATATAGGTTTTCTATATGTAAATTTGATTGTCTTTGACTAAGATAATGTCAAAGTAATTTCAGATTTCTTAGACAAAAGTATGAACATTTTTTAAAATGAATATTGCCATGCAAATATGTGTGTGTGTGTGTGTGTGTGTGTGTGTGTGTGTATATATATATATATATATATATATATATATATATGTATGTATATACCTTCCAAAGATTCGGTGTCACCCTTCCAAATAACAAAAATATAATTTAGGTTCCTCAGATATAGTTTAATATTAGAATTAAACCTTTGCTTGAAAATGTAGTTCATCTCTTAATGAACTACAGTGCAATGAAAAAGAATTTGCCCCCTTCCTGATTTCTTACTTTTTTGCATGTTTGTCGCACTTAAATGTTTCATATCTTCAAACAAATGTAAATAAAAAAGATAGCCCAAGCAAACATAAAATGCAGTTTTTAAGTGACGATTTTATTTATTAAGGGAAAAAAACTATCCAAACCTACATGGCCCTATGTGAAAAAGTAATTCCCACCTAAACCTAATAAGTGGTTGTGCCACCCTTAGCAGCAACAACTGCAATCATGCGTTTGCGATAACTGGCAATGAGTCTTTCACAATGGTGTTGAGGAATTTTGGTCCACTCTTCTTTGCAGAATTGTTTTAATTCAGCCATATTGGAGGGTTTCTGAGCATGAACTGCCTTTTTAAGGTCATGCCACAGCGTCTCAATTGGATTCAAGTCCGGACTTTGACTAGGCCACTCCAAAACTTTCATTTTGTTTTTTTAAGCCCTTCAGAGTTGTACTTGCTGGTGTGTTTTGATCATTGTCCTGCTGCAGAACCCAAGTGCGCTTCAGTTTGAGGTCATGAATATGTCCTTAAAACTATATGTCATAAGATCTAAATATGTCATTAGAGCTAAAACTCATCAAAACTTACCTACCTCACATAGAACACTATATTCAAAGAAACAATTTAATCCCCAAAGTAAATCTTGGAAGATAACTCACTTGCCTTGGATTTTTCCTCCTTAACCTGGTTCTCATCCTACCTTGAAGTCATATCAATAACACTATAAAAAGAACTCACCACTGTATAAATGTTTAACCTTGTTTTAATTCCACTGAAAATGGAAATTATCCAGCTGGACTAGCCCGGTCAACAAATGTAAAATAAAATAAAATAAATAAAAAATAAAATAAAAATAAATGAACTGATGGCCGGACATTCTCCTTCAGGATTTTTTGGTAGAGAGCAGAATTCATGGTTCCATCAATCACAGCAAGTTGTCCAGGTCCAGAAGCAGCAAAGCAGTCCCAGACCATCACACTACCACCACCATGTTTGACTGTTGGCATGATGTTCTTTTTCTGAAATGCTGTGTTACTTTTACGCCAGATTTAACGGGAAGCACACCTCCCAAAAAGTTCAACTTTTGTTTCGTCAGTCCACAGAATATTTTTCCAAAAGTCTTGGGGATCATCAAGATGTGTTTTGGCAAAAGTGAGATGAGCCTTTATGTTCTTTTTGGTCTGCACTGGTTTTCGCCTTGGAACTCTGCCACGCATGCTATTTTTGCCCAGTCTCTCTCTTATGGTTGAGTCATGAACACTGACCTTAACTGAGGCAAGTGAGGCCTGCAGTTCTTTAGATGTTGTTCTGGGTTCTTTTGTGACCTTTTGGCTGAGTTGTCGCTGCACTCTTGGGGTAATTTTGTAGGCCGTCCACTCCTAGGAAGGTTCACTCACCACTGTTGCATGTTTTCTTCATTTGTGGATAATGGCTCTCACCATGGTTCGCTGGAGTCCCAAAGCTTTAGAAATTGCTTTGTAACCTTTTCCTGACTGATAGATGTCAATTACTTTGTTTCTCATCTGTTCCAGAATGTCTTTAGATCACGGCATGATGTCTTCCTTTTTGGGATCTTTTGGCCTACTTCACTTTGTCTGACAGGTTCTATGTAAGTGATCTCTTGATTCAACAGGTTTGGCAGTAATCAGGCTTGGGTGTGGCTAGTGAAATTGAACTCGGCTTTCCCAAAAATGTGATTAACCAAGGGGGGCAATTACTTTTTCACATAGGGCCATGTAGGTTTGAATAGTTTTTTTTCTTAGTAAAAAAAAAATCATCACTTAAAAACTGCATTTTGTGTTTACTTGGGTTATCTTTGTGTAATATTTGTCTAATATTTAAATTTGTTTGATGATCTGAAACATTTAAGTGCAACAAGCATGCAATAAAATAAGAAATCAGGAAGGGGCAAATACTTTTTCATTGCACTGTAATAGTAAATTAGAAGATATAGGAGCAGATGCTATCCCCATTGCCACACCACATGTTTGTTTGAAAAATTTTCCCTTCAAGTTGGAAAAATATTTTTGAGTAGTAACTCTTTAAAAGTTATTATAATTTCTGCCATACAGTTGATAATTTTGTTACAGTTATAAATCAGGTCATGCAAACAAGTCATACTACAGTCGTAGGGAGTAACCGTTAATAAGTCATGCAAACCAGTAATTATCTCCATATTCAGTATTTATAAGATGTTCCAAAAATGTTACTGCTACTGCTGTGGTCCTGAGCTAGACTTTTTCTTATTTTTACCTATGTTTGTTCCTTGGTTTGCCTGTTTGAGCTCCCTTTGGTTCCTGGTGCATTGAATCTGCTTTGCAGCTTAGCTTGCCCTGCATATGTCCAGTTATCCTTCCGCTTTTATTCCTTTGACTAGTTCTTCTCTCATCTTTTTGTTATATTCCCTCCTTCCATACAACCTGCTTTTTTCTGGTTCTATAATTACATTGTAGACCCCCCCCCCCCCCGAGTTTCTCCATTCCATCTGCTCTTGACTGTGCCCAGTTACTAAAAAAGTTCATGTAAAAAAATGTCTTCATTCCTGTTGGGTGCATATGTATTTCCTTTTGTCCAGCATGCACCTTTCACCTTTCCCTGCCAGAAGATTCATCTACCTGTCCCACATTTTTATTACTTTGTTTGGTTGTTTGAAGCCCTATGTGAAGTACAGTCACTGTTCTCTTCTTTCTTCCCCATGCCTTGCTGTCAATTTCTCCCTTTGGGGTGGTCATAACACAGTATCTTTTCCCCATCTCTGATTTTAAGTTTTGTTTCTTGTAATAGAACAGTGTCTTCCCCATTGTCTTTTTAACTTTTTCTATATTCTCCTTCTGATCGGATTTGATGAATTCCTAATGTACTACTTACATAACTGTATTTTCCTTATTGTTTTTGCACACCCCCTCTGCTTTCTCAGCTGTTTCCATCCCAGCATAATCCTTTTTCTGGGCATAGCCATCAAGTTGAGCATTGTGTTCTTTGGCAGCTGCCTATTCTCAGACCCCCTCCTATGCATCCCAAGTCTCTTGTCCCCTGCCTTTTGACTTTTTGGCTCTTGCATGTGCATAGGTGTGCCCTGGACATGGGCCTTTTTAGGCTTTCATTTATTCCCATGTTCTTCAAGTTATCCTTCCCCACAGCTGCTCACCAGACTGGTGATAGTCCAACATTTGTTTTTTTATGTTTACGGCTGTTTGCTATGCTGCTTATACACCACTGTTCCTTTGTTTTACATTTGTATCTGGATTGTGTTGTTTACCATTTCCTTGTTTACCCTATGTATTACTTTTCATGTCCCCAGTACCAGTTGCAAATATTTATCTTTTATAATATTTAGTCTTTAAACTTGTGTTTAGTGTAGTTTATTGCACATTAATAAGTAGTTATGAAAAATATATCACTTACCTTGAAGGCTTGCCAGTTTGTCATCTCTTGACAGCATTACTCATCATTGCTGCCAGGAACTGATTCATTTCATCACATTGTTTGTAAAATTTTGTTGTTGCGTTCCCTGAGACATGTTTTGCAAGTTAAAGATCAATTTAACACATCCTTCCTGCACTGTCCAATGTCATCTGCTTTTCTGTGTCCATTTCTTTCACTTCTTTATTGCTTCTTTCTTTCTGTGATCACTGTCAGTCTTTCTGTAGTATTCCAATCTATAACTGTGATTCTGCTATGCATGTTAAGTGCTTCTGTCCAGCTTGTGTAGTCCCTCATTCCATTTGTCCAGCAGTTCACTTCGGAGTCCCCTGAATAATCCAGAGCACAATCCTTCCACCTCATTAGAGCTTTCCTTTGTGTGTGTGTGTGTGTGTGTGTGTGTGTGTGTCTGTGTGTGTGTCTGCTTCTTTCTGTGTTTTTGCGACTGAATCTCCTTTGGGAGAGGCTTCTCGTTCCTCTTTCCCTTTGATGTATATCTTCCCATTGTTTCCCTTTCACCATCTTGTCACTTTCCTCATCTCTATGTGGTTGTCTTTCTAATTTGTTTATTTCCTGCTCATCTCTTTTACTGGCATGTGACCATTATGCACTTCCTGGTCTTGTCTTAGTCCCTGAGGAAGTTTCAGCATCTGACGATGTCCTTCATGGATGCATCTGCAGTCATAACAACTGGGTTGTCCTGTCGTCAGGCAGCCCTTCGGTCGGCCGGATTCCAAAGTCCGGGTCCGGCTTCGGCTGATGTCGCACTTCACCCGACGTCATCTCTGCTGGTCTTCGGGTATAAAGGCATCAGCCGACGCCATTTTCCTCAGTCTTTCTTGCCGCGTGGCGAAGCAGAAGCTGTTCGCAAGTGCCGGGTCGGTCAGATCCAGAGATTACTACTACCGAATACTATCAAGACTTCTAAAGCTAAGTACCCGTTGGGGACTCTTTCTTGCCTCAGCCGATGTCAGAAAAAGTCAATAACTGTTTAACTTGTGGGAAACAAATACCTCATAAAGATTTCCACTCTTACTGTTTGCCTTGTTTAGGCCCAGACCACGACGTAGCAGCCTGTTCAGCCTGTGCCTCATTCAACCGGTTTAACGCTTAGGCGTCGGAGTTTGCTGAACAGTTTTTCGCTCAGATTTTGCGTACATTATGCCGCCGGATCCTCCGACTACCCAAATTGTTAAAACGCAAAGAAAAGGCCGACACTTTCGCGGTCCGTGGTTTCGGCCGAAACCATGGTTAAGCAAATCATGAGTGTCTCGGTTTCGCCGAAACCGAGAAAACTGATCAAAGCACAGCTGAATCAATGACTACTACTGAGGTTCCTGCTACCTTACTTGAATCGGCCTCAGAAATCTTACCTACAACAGTGGTTACTAGTGACTTATCAGACACCATCCCTTTGGATGTCTCTACCCCAGCACGTGGTGCTGCTAGGCCTCCTGCAGCCATGTCTATTAAGGCCTTTGCCAGGGCTAAAGCAGCCAAATCTACTAAATCAGTGCCTGTTAAACCCCCCTCAACTAGGCCCACTTCTAGTTCACAAATGCTTACTCTGGCAGAAGATTTAATATCCTTAATTAGGGATCTCAATCTCACCCAGACAGGGCCTCTCAGCCCCCAGAAAAGAGACCTAGAGCAGAGCCCCGAGCCTGTGTCCTCTGATGATTCTGCGGATGACTCAGATATTACAGACCAGCCAGAGGCTCATTTCTCCAATTATGAAGACTCAGATGCTGAAGAATCCATTCCAGCTGCTTCTCCTCCAGAAGAATTCTCCTTTGGGGAAACCTTACATGCCATGCGAGAACAATTCCAATGGCAGGAACAGGATTTCTCAGATTCCAGAAAAAGACTTAGGACTTTTCTGCACCTTCCACAACACAGGCCTTTAGCTATACCTCCTGTCCTCTCTGTTGTGGACGATGCATTTAATGATGTCTGCACTGCACCAGATTCCTTACCTCCAGCTCCTGCCAAACCAGACAGATTTTACAGGGTACAAGACACTCATCATCACTTATACAAGGCCCCACTTGCAGACCCCGAAACTATATCCCAGGGGCCTAAGGCAGTAGCCTCGACCGCAACAAAAAACCCTATTCCTTCTCAAAGGGAAGCCAGGTCTTTAGACAGATGGGGCAAAAAGGTTTACACCTCCGCTACTCTCTCAGCTAGAGCTTTAAACTGTCAGTTTCACATGATACAATACCAAGAGTTTATGCTTGATCAGTTAACTAAAAAGCTATCCTCTGATGACTCTATAGATAAGAAATATGTATTAGAAATGGTAAATAACATACAACAGGTTAGTAACCATTCCTTAAAATGTGGCTATGATGCACTGGAGGCTTCATTTAGATCAGCCATGACTGGCACAGTGATAAGAAGACATGCATGGCTGAAGGAACAGGTCTTACGGATCATGTTAAAGCTAAGTTATTAGATGCACCTATGGATAAGGCCAGTTTGTTTGGTACACCTGCCCAGCAGGTAATGAAGAAAATGGAAGAAAAGGCAAAATCTGTACAAACGGTTAAAGATTTCTTGCAGGTTCAGCCCCCAAGGTTTAGCAGGAACTGGCCTGCCAAAAATTGGTCCTTTCCTGACTCCACAAGATCCCAAAGGGGCAGGAATAGACGTTCCAGAGGCAGAAATCAATCCAGAGGGGGTGCCTACAGAGGACGACAGTGGCAAGGTAATAACAGAGGCACAGACACAGCCACTACCACTACAACAGCACAGTGACTTGTTTCTAACTCCGCCTACCAGGGAACAAATAGCAGCACCATTAGGCGGAAAATTAACCTTATTTTCGAAGAACTGGCACTATATCACAAAAGACAAGTGGATTTTGCAAACCATAGACCAAGGATACCGGTTCCACTTCCACACTTTATCAGTCAAAAGAGGAATGCCAAACCTGCCTCCAAATCAAAAAACAGAAGCTCTACAGCAGATAATGCAACTGACAAAGATGAGAGCTGTGGAAAGAGTGCCAATAACAGAACAAGGCAAAGGATTCTACTCCAGACTATTCCTAGTTCCAAGAAAGGAAAAAAGTTGGAGACCTATCCTCGACCTGTCCACCTTAAATACATACATCATTGTCCCAAAATTCAAAATGCTGACCCTACAGCAACTTCTTCCCATGCTGGGCAAGGAGTGTTGGCTGGTAACTCTAGATCTCAAGGAGGCATACCTGCACGTCCCCATTCGACCAATTTGCAGAAGATACCTCAGATTTCTTGCAGGATCAGAGCACTATCAATTCTCAGCATTGCCCTTTGGCTTATCTACTAGGCCCAGAGTATTCACAAAATGCCTGGCATCAGTAATCGCCCACTGCAGACTACAGGGAATCCAAATTTATCCATACCTGGACGACTGCCTGCTACAAGGGGACAACAAAAGCAAGCTGACAACAGATTTTCAAAGGGTCATTTACTTGCTACAAGCACTGGGATACACAGTCAATTTACAAAAGTCAAGGCTGATACCATCCCAAACAAGGACATTCTTGGCGGAATTGGACACAGTAAAACAAATGGCATTCCTAACTGCAGAAAAACAAAAATAACTCCCTCTTTACTTCTTGGCACTAACAAGACAGAACAAGCTAACAGCAAGAAAAGTTCTACAGGTCTTGGGCTTCATGGCATCCTGCATAATCTTGGTTCCACATGCCAGACTACATATGAGAAAACTACAGTGGTACCTAAAGAATTTATGGTCCCAACACAGGCACAGCCTAGAAGCAGAAATTCCACTAATCCCATGCCTAAAACAGGAGTTCCTATGGTGGGCTCAAGCATGCCAGTCAAACCCAGGCCTACCCTTTCACAATTATCAAGCAAGCCAAACCATCACAACAGACGCCTCAGACCTAGGATGGGGGGCTCACATGCTGGACAAATGCGTACAAGGATTGTGGACGCAGAACCAGCTCCACCTGCACATCAACCTAAAAGAAATGCTGGCAGTAAAACTGGCAATCCAAAAATTCAGACCATTTCTCAAAGCAGGCCATTTGATGATAAGGACAGACAACACCACAGTCATGTGGTACATCAACAAACAGGGAGGCACTCATTCATACCCCCTATGCAGAATGACTTTGGACCTTTGGAACCTGGCACTCAGCTACAACATCCAGTTACAGGCAATATTTGTACCAGGAAAGGAGAATAAGCAGAGAGATTAAGCAGAACCACCTCGGATGCTCACGAATGGATGCTACACCCGGACATCTTCAAGACCATCTCAAAGAAATGGGGAATGCCACAGATAGATCTATTCGCTTCCCCTCTCAATCACCAGCTCAAAAAATTCTGCACAAGGACATTCCACCCACTTGCATGGAAAGTGGACTCGCTCTCCTTCAGCTGGAAAGGTCTGACAGCATATGCATTCCCACCTCTTCCCTTGATACACAAGGTATTACTAAAAATCAAGGAGGAACGTCCAAGGATAACCCTGATAGCTCCAAACTGGCCAAGACAACACTGGTACCCATTGCTGAGGAGCATGTCTCGGACAAAATGTGGTCAATACCCCTGATGCCTTTGATGTTAACTCAGAACAACTACAGCATCATGCATCCAAACCTAAAAACGTTGCAACTGACTGCATGGAACATCACATAGCAGCAACTAATCCAGAACTTTCCCAAAGGGTAAAAGACATTATCCTTGAAGCCCGCAGACCTTCAACAAGAAGGAACTATGCAGGAAAATGGAAAAGGTTTGTCATTTGGAGTGCTGAAAGAGGAAAAGATGTGTCGAATATAGATATTGCTAACATTCTGGAGTATTTGGCAGAGCTTCTACATACAGGCCTGTCCTATTCCTCCATCAAGATACATGCATCAGCTATTTCAGCAGAATACAGCTTTGATCCACCTGTCTTTTCACATCCTTTACTCAGGCAGTTCCTCAGAGGAATCAAGAATGTAAAACCTCCTAGGAAACCACCATTGCCAGCTTGGGATTTGAACTTTGTGCTAGAAAAGTTGACACTGCACCTTTGAACCAGCAGCAACAGCAGACCTGCAGCATCTATCGTGGAAAACTGCTTTCCTACTGGCAATAACCTCAGCAAGGACGGTTTCTGAACTTCAGGCCCTAATGGCAGTACAACCCTTCCTAATCTTCCACCAAGATAGAGTGTCCATGAGGACTAATCCTACATTTATGCCTAAGGTGGTATCCAGAGTGTCTTTAAACCAGGCAATCCACCTACCTACCTTCTTCCCAACCCACAAAACAGAGGGAAAGAATGCTGCATACCTTGGATGTACATAGACAGCTACGCTACTACCTGGACAGAACAAAGTAACAGAAAAACTGACCAGCTTTTTGTAGCCTATGCAACAGGAAGGGAAGGAAAAGCTATTTCCAAGCAGACAATCTCCAAATGGATAGGAAATTGCATACGATTCTGTTACTCCTTTCATGGAAAACCAATTCCACAGAACATAAGGCCTCATTCTACAAGGGCAACAGCCACTACCACAGCCTTCTTACGAGGAGTGGCAACCAAGGACATTATTGAGGCGGCTACTTGGACCTCCGTGCATACATTTGCCAAGCATTATAATTTACCTCTGTATTCCAGATCGAGCAGGGTTTGCCACTGCTGTACTGCAAGGGATCCTAACCACACCATAATCTATTCTTCCTCCTCCCTAGTTGGCTATGGTATTCTACCCAGTTGTTATGACTGCAGATGCATCCATGAAGGACATAGTACAGTTTTGTACCTGCCATAAATGTAGATGTCCGAACTGGATAGCATCTGCAGTCAGGATTACCCTCCTCCTTCCCTCTGTGGTACTCCTAGGGTATTTACCCTCCTAATAGCTAGCTGGCGGGGGGAGTCTCCTATGCTATATTTGTTTGTATATATGTACATACATGCTTATTTTTGTGTTTGCCTTCTATCTTTTTGGAAACATTGGCATTTACCCAAAATTTAGCCTTCCAAGAGGGCACCTGGCATCTGGGGCAAGAAACACTGAGGAAAATGGCGTCGGCTGATGCCTTTATACCCGGAGACCAGCAGAGATGCCGTTGGGTGAAGTGCGACATCAGCGAGCCGGACCCGGACTTTGGAATCCGGCCGACCGAAGGGCTGCCTGACGACAGGACAACCCAGTTGTTATGACTGCAGATGCTATCCAGTTCAGACATCTACATTTATGGTAGGTACAAAACTGTACTTTGCTCATCCTCCCAATATCTCTATGCACTTCTTCTACATCTAAGGTTGTTGTCCCAGTCCACGTCTGGCAGATATTCAGATTGTTGCTGCCTGGGTAGTTTAGCTGTCTGTGATACCGTCATTTAAACTTTTAAACATCCTCCATATTGTGTATCTTAAACCATTCTCCTTCCATCTGTACTTTCAGAATTTCAGAATATTTTCAACAATGCACCTGTTCTGTTCATTCTTGATTGATTTAATACCTCCAGCGTAGCTTTCCTTTTGAAATAGAGTGTTTCCAAGTAACAGTTGACCAGCTTTATGAGCATCCCTGTAAATATGATAACTTTGTCTTTTACTGACCTTATTTAATTTTTTAACAGCAAAATAATGGAAACATACCAACATATGGGTGGGTCTGCTTTCAGCTACTAGTGTTTGCTGCCACCCACTCTGTGTAGCCTTTATATTAGTTTTTTTTTTATTTCCTAGTGTCACATATCTCTCATTTGATAGCTGGATTATGCATTATGAACTGCTCCATTTCACTGTTGCTCACTTCAGTTTTCATGATGTCACACTCCTTGATGGATTTTCAAGATCATCCATCTTTTCATCTTGTCTTTTTATCATGTCTGTCAGTTCTTGTGTTCTGTGAATCTGCTCCTGCAGCTCATCTTGAGTTGCTATTTTAGCTTTCTTACAGCCTTTCCATTTATGTTTGTAGTTTGTCTTTCTGTTTCAAGGAGTTGACATCCTGGGCTAAAGTGATTACTTTTACAAACTAAATGCACACTTGCTTCTTCTTTATTTGCAAATATAAATGCAGCCATCTGTTCCTCTTTTTGTTTTGTGTTCACCCACCTTTCTTTATGGGTAGCTTTTTTTCTGCTAGGAACAGTATTTTTGTCCACATTTCTGCAGGCCGTGTCCAGAGCTTTGGGCTTAGGCAGCCATCTTGGATGGGCTCTCTAGCACCCATTTCCTTGTCAACTTCAGTCTTTCTCCACTTCTTTGTTACAGTTATGTTCTCTAGTCCTTCAAGGTTTAATTTAGATCAATTCCTTTTAACATGTCCCTTGCCTCTTGTTTTCTACCTGTTATTGGAAAATTATGATATTTCTGTATACTGAATGTTTTATCATTCCTTATAATATGCGTTATATAACAAAGCAGTGTCCTTTTAGTATATGTTCTCTTTGCATTACTATTAATCAGTTTATTTTTCATCCTAATTATTTGTTGTTAACTTTTCCCTTTCTTTTCCTTCTATATGCTCTGAATCCTCTGATTGCCCTATACTTGTATCACTAATTCCAACGATGTTCTTCATCTCACATTGCTGCAGTCCTTACATATGGGTAGTCCGCTGTCCTCGGTCGGCCCGAATACCAAAGTATTAGGCTGACGTCGGTCATGGGCGCTCAGATCTGACATCAGAGCGTCAGGGTATAAAAGCGCATGACCGACGTCATATCCTCAGTCTTTTTTGCCGCATGGTCCGATGCAGAAGCAGCATTGAAAGTGCCGTTCGGCATTCTGAAATTTTCGTATTCTGAGTTTCATACCGAAACCAAGTTGGGCTAAGTACCCGTTAGAATATTTTTGTTTTTTCTTGCCTCAGTTAATTCCGGATGTCAGAAAAAGTGAATAATTGTATTTCTTGTGGGAAACAGATACCGCATAGGGATTATCACTCTCTTTGCATTCCTTGTTTGGGACCGGATCATGACATAGTCGGGTGTCGGTTTTGTGCTAGGTTTAATAAGCGCACTATAAAAAGAAGGTTAGATTGTGCTAGGTTAGTCTTTGGTAAGCGGTGTAATTATAATATGCCGTCGGATCCTCCGATGCCCGCTTCCACGAAGAAGCGCAAAGACAAATCCTTGAAACCTAGACAGGTTGATTCGTCCATTTCGGACGCCGGTCCTGCAGAAACTACAGTGGAGCAGGTGGATCCGGCTGAAGTTTCTGTTGAGTTTCAGGGGGAAACTTTGATTTTTGCAGGATGTGGCCTCACAGGAGTCAGGTCAAGCTGAAGGGGCCTCTCAGGTTACTGTTCTCCCTTCTATGCCTAAGGTGGTTAGGCCTTCTGCTACTATTTCTAAGGCTTCTTCTAAGGGCAGGTCTGTTTTGCCTTCCTCTGGTGTCCCTCCAGGTACTTCAGGGTCTGTGCCTAAAAAGCACATGCTTAAAATGGCAGAAGATTTGATTACTTTAATTAGAGGTTCTATGCCCCCTCCTGATAAGAGGCCCAGGGTGGAGCCAGAGTTGGAAAGTTTGGATCAGGCCTCAGATGACTCAGACTCTTCTGCTGAAGATATTCAAGATTTTCCCCCTTATTCGGATTCTGATGCAGAGGATTCCACTCCTTCTGCTTCTCCTCCAGAGGATTTTTCATTTTCAGAAACTCTGCATTCCATGAGGGAGCATTTTAAGTGGGAAGGACAGGATTTCTCTGATTCACGGAAGAGGCTTAGGGAATTCTTGTTTTTATCACAGCATAGACCCTTGGCTATACCTCCTGTTTTGGATGTTGTTCCAGATGTTTTCTCGGAGGCTTCCCTTAATCCAGATTCTTTGCCTCCTGCGCCAGTTAAACTGGACAGGTATTACAGGGTGCCTGAGGCTCATAAATATCTGTATAAGAGTCCTAGGGCGGACCCAGAAACTATTAGTCAGGGGCCTAAGGGTGCTAGAGCTTCTGTTGTAAAGAATCCGGTTCCTCTAGATAAGGAAGCTAGAGCTTTGGATAGATGGGGTAAGAAGGTGTATACCTCTTTTACTTTAGCAATGAGGGCTTTAAATTGCCAGTTTCATATGTTGAAATATCAGAATTTCCTCCTTTCTCAGCTAAAATCTAAAGCGGATGCTTTGGCAGAGGGCATAGAGTGTAAAGAATTGCAAGATTTAGTACATGTCTCTGAACAGGTGGGTAAGCATTCTTTGCAGTGTGTTTTGATGCTGTACAGGCCTCTTCTAGGGTGGCTGCCACTGGTTCAGTTCTTCGTAGGCACGCCTGGCTTAAGGATCAGAATTTGTCCGAGCATGTTAAAACTAGAATTCTGGATGCCCCTTTACAGTCTGAAGTTTTGTTTGGTCCCCCTGTGGAGTCGGTTTTGAAGAAAATGGAAGACAAGGCTAAGTCCATGCAGACTGTTAAAGATTTTATGCAGGTGCAACCTCCAAAGTTTAGTAGAAATTGGCCTACTAAGGGATGGACCTACCCTTCTTCTGATTCTCAGTCTAGGGGTAGATCTAGACGTGGCAGGGGCAGAGCTCACAGTACATTCAGGCCTAGAACTTGGAGTTCACCTGCACAATCTGCAGGTGAGGGCAGGGGCCAGTCCTTTCGTAAACAGGCCCAATGACCTGCATTTTCAGCTGCCAGATTCTTCTTCCCTGGCAGCTCCTTTGGGAGGAAAGTTAGCACTCTTCAAGCAAAACTGGCTTTTAGTCACCCAGGACAAATGGGTATTGGACATTATAAACCGAGGCTACAAGTTCTATTTCCATACATTGCCTCCTTTCAAAGGCATGCCAGACGTTCCTCCTCGCCAAGGATAGAGGCTCACAAGCAGATTTCTTTACTTCTTCAAATAGGAGCTATACAGCCAGTTCCTCTGTCAGAAGTGGGACTAGGATTTTATTCTCGCCTGTTTCTAGTACCAAAGAAAGGGAACACGTGGAGACCAATTTTGGATTTATCTATCCTCAACACTTATCTGGACATTCCAAAGTTCAAAATGCTGACATTACAACAGCTTTTACCTCTGTTGGGAAAAGATCACTGGATGGTAACTCTGGATCTCAAAGAGGCTTATCTTCATGTTCCTATCAGGCCCAGTTGCAGGAGGTACCTGCGTTTCGGGGCTGGAAATTTAGATTATCAGTTCTCTGCATTGCCCTTTGGCTTATCTACTGTGCCCAGAGTGTTCACAAAGGTTCTGGCTCCAGTGATAGCCTTTTTCAGGTTAAGAGGAATACAGATTTATCCTTATTTGGACGATTGCCTGATTATTGCACAACACAAAGACGAACTTCTGCATCATCTACAGTATGTGATGGTAGTGTTAAGATGCCTAGGGTATTCTGTGAGCGAAACAAAGTCCAGTCTAGTACCCTCTCAGGACATGTGCTTTCTGGGTGTGAGACTGAATACAGCTTCCCAGATGGCCTTTTGACCCCGGACAAACAAAGAAGCCTTTCTTTATTTCCATCAAATGTCTCTACAGTCCAGGCTGACTGCAAGGACAGTCCTTCAAGCCTTGGGGTTCATGGCATCTTGTATTCTGGTGCTTCCCAATGCCAAACTGCATATGAGGAAGCTTCAATGGTATCTCAAAATGTATGGACACAACACTGCCAAGATCTAGACACTGTCATTCAGATAATACCTTGCATTCAGAAATAATTTTTGTGGTGGGCTCAGGAATGTCACCTAAACAAGGGACTCTCTGTGACCCGACCAGAGGCGAGTCAGATTCTAACGACAGATGCCTCGGACAAGGCTTGGGGAGCACACCTCAATGGAAAATGGGTGCAAGACACGTGGCCTGTCAGACTTCAACATTTGCATATCAACTTGAAGGAGATGTTAGCAGTCCAATTTGCATTGATGGCTTTCAAGGATTTACTTCACCCAGGACAGGTGTTGATTCAAACAGACAACACTACTGTCATGTGGTACATCAACAAGCAAGGGGAACCCATTAGGTACCCTCTTTGCAGGCAAGCGATGATTTTGTGGGAGACTGCTCTCAGTTTACACCTCAATCTTCAGGCAAGGTTTCTACCAGGAGCACAGAACTCCTTAGCGGATGTGTTGAGCAGACAAATTGTGGATCCTCACGAGTGGAAACTGGATCCTCATGTGTTTCAAAAGTTGACAGTGTTATGGGGGACTCCAGACATAGATCTGTTCGCTTCTCCACTAAATTACCAGTTGCCAAAGTTTTGCACAAAAATGTTTCATCCCACAGCTTGGAAGGTGGATGCTTTATCATTCAGTTGGAGCAATCTTCATGTCTATGCCTTTCCACCTCTGCCTCTCATTCCCAAGGTACTCCTGAAGGCCAGAAAGGACAAGCCATTCATGATTCTGATAGCGCCGGATTGGCCTCGACAGCACTGGCACCCACTACTGAGGAGTTTGGTACGGGAGCCTCCATGGCCTCTGCCTTTGATTCCGCATCTTTTGTCTCAGGAGGGCAATCACTTCCTCAATGTCAAGATTCAGTCTCTGCATCTCACAGCCTGGCATATTCTGTTTTAGACCCTGGAGGGTCTCAGCTTCCACAACAAGTTTTGAATGTTATTTTGGAGGCCAGAAGGCCTAGTACAAGGAAAGTTTACGCTGATAAATGGAGGAGATTTTTTCTTTGGAGCAAAGCAAAGGACTTTGATGTTTCCAAGCCTGATTTAAGTGTTTCTCTTCAATATCTTACTGAGTTATTGGACAAGGGTTTGTCTTTCTCCTCGATAAAGGTTCATGCTGCAGCCATTTCTGCTCACTATGACTGTGACCCTCCTTTATTTTCCCATCCTTTGTTTAAGCAATTTCTTAGAGGGGCAAAGAACATAAGACCCCACGTAGAGCTCCTACTCCTGCTTGGGATCTCAATTTTGTGTTGGAAAAGCTTACTCTACAACCTTTTGAGCCTGCAGCTACGGCCGAGTTAAAGTATTTATCATGGAAGACTGCTTTTTTGTTGGCCATTACCTCTGCAAGAAGGGTTTCTGAATTACAGGCCCTTATGGCAGTGGAACCTTTCCTGATTTTTCATAAGGATAGGGTATCTTTGTGTACTAATCCTTCCTTTATGCCTAAAGTGGTTTCTAGTGTGGCCTTAAACCAAACTATTCATTTGCCTACTTTTTATGCAAACCCCCAAAATAAAGGGGAGAAGATTTTGCATACTTTGGATATTCACAGGCAGTTACGTTATTATTTGAGCAGAACCAAGGGGTTCAGGCAGTCTCAGCAGTTGTTTGTTTCTTTTGCTTTGGGTTCTCAGGGAAAACCTGTTTCAAAACAAACTATTTCTAAATGGATTGGGTTTTGTATTTCTTTCTGTTATTCCCATCATGGTAAGGAGATTCCGGCTGGAATCAGACCTCATTCCACTAGAGCTACTGCCACTTCTACTGCCTTTTTAAGGGTAGCTACAAAGATATTTTGGAAGCAGCCACTTGGACTTCAGTACATACTTTTTCCAAGCATTACCACCTTCCTCTTTATTCTAAGTCTAGGGCTGGATTTGCCACTGCAATATTACAGGGCATTTTAGCAGCCCCTCATGCTTTATGATTTTGCCATCCTCCCTTTACCTCTGCTTTGGGATTCTACCCATATGTAAGGACTGCAGCAATGTGAGATGAAGAACATAGTACAGTTTTGTACCTACCATAAATGTAGATGTTCGAAGATCCACATTGCTGCAGTCCAATTTACCCTCCCTCCTTACCCTCTGTAGTTTGGCATGGTTATATGGTTTGGGTGATGGTTGTTGTTGGGCATGTTTTTGGGAGGTATCCTATTTTTGGGCTGTGGCCTTTCTTTTTAGGGCCTTCTGACATCTGGGGCAAGAAAAGACTGAGGATATGACGTCGGTCATGCGCTTTTATACCCTGACGCTCTGATGTCAGATCTGAGCGCCCATGACTGACGTCAGCCTAATACTTTGGTATTCGGGCCGACCGAGGACAGCGGACTACCCATATGTAAGGACTGCAGCAATGTGGATCTTCGAACATCTACATTTATGGTAGGTACAAAACTGTACTTTATCATCTGTAGTATCATGTTTAATAGGTGGTTAAGTGATTTTTACTGGCAGAGTACACTTACTTTTCTAAATGTGTTCTACTTGCATGTTGCATAATACTGATCTCATCTGCCCAATCTTTAATATATGTAACTACAGTTTTCCGTGATGGGACAGTTGCACAAGCGCAATCATCTTCAGTAAGTCTAGATTTGCTATTAATAATAGTAAGCAGGTCATCCACTTGTCATGAAGAACACAAGTCACCCACATTAACAGGTGCTGCCCTTATATATACTGATCATTTAGTAGATGAGGAAAGAAACATGCTTAAGAAAATTGTTAATGTTATACTTATTTTAAAGACTCTCTTTTTTTTCTCAGTTTCTAACAATTTAAGAATTTTAAAAGAAATAAAAGTTATTGACCAAAGAATTCAAAGAAGTTGAAATAGTTAATAATTTAAGTCAAACTGTAAGAGGACCTCACACAAGCAATAGAATATGTCAACAAATAGTAAATCAGGTTCACCGAGCTAACTGTGTAGAACAGAAAGTCATTCATAAAGTCATTTTGACCTACTATTAGGCTTGCCACCCCTCCGTTTTTTTTCCGGACTATCAGGAAATCAAACTGATTCTCCGGTAGTCCGGAAAACACTGTACAAACTCCGGTATTCTGTTTCAAAAAGGAAACAGACTATCGGAGTTTGTAAATTGACCGATTTACTATGCTTTTTTTACAGAAAGGCATAGTAAAATCAGCCAAAAGCAGGCGGCGGGAACGAAATAAGAGGGCGTTCCCATTGAGTGATGCTGTCGTGACGTCACAAAATAGGCGGTATGTTGTCGGGAGAGGGGGTTGGGGTGGGGGGGGTTACTGGTGACGTGAGGTACTCAGCCAAAAGCAGGCGGCGTTAACGAAAAAAAAGAGGGCATTCCCATTGAGTGATGCTGTCGTGACGTCACAAAATAGGCGGTATGTTGGCGGGAGAGGGGGTTGGGGTGGGCGTGTTTACTGGTGACGTGAGGGGCGTGTCTTTGCTCCGGTTTTAGCCGTGAAGGAAGCTGGCAACCCTACCTACTATATCAATTGTGTCAGTCACACTGAAATGTTGGCCATCCTTTGTCACATGCAATAGCATTTACTCACTATCGCTTGCAGTCACACCTTGTTATAACAGTAAAAATCAGAGGTTAAAATATAAAACAAAATAAAAAAAAAACTAAAATCTGAATCACAAAACAACACTAGATGGTTTCCGGCAAGTCTGGAGTGTCCTCTACAGTCTGTATGAATTTATAGCTGAAGTGGCTGCTTGGGAGGGCTAGAGTTTGCATGTTTACAATCTATCCTTTTCTTCCAACAAATAGTAAACATCAGAGGTAAAATATATATAAAACCTGCACAGTAAATCACAAAATAATACTGGGTGGTTTCGGATAAGTTTTGTGCAAATGTCAAGGCCAGAAGACAAACCAGCATTGCAGAAGATTCTAGGACTGATGAATTTTTTGGGAAGCTTTTGTATAGTATGTCTAACTTAGTGCCTATAAAAATGGCTAGAAGAAGTTGACCTCAGAATGGGACAACTAACATTTACAGTTTTGAAATGCTAGACAAACTAGCTGCAGATGACATTCATATTAAAATAATAGTGCGAAACTCCTGTTCAGGAGCTTAATACTATAATGTGAATAAATCATAGATCAGTTGTCTGTTGGTCAGGAGCATGTACAGATGCCAAAAACGGATATGCTGACATACAGAAATGTTATCAGCCATGTACAAATTTTAAAAATTCCAAGAATATATGTCTGTGATAAAGAATTTCAGGTGGATATTCAGCACAAACCCTTGCAAAACATATTTAATAACTCTCATAAATGCACCACTGTCTTTGGAGCATATGATCTGAAAATGGAATGCAAACCGGCAAGGAACTACACACAGCAGATGCCTTGAAAAGAGCCTTTTCATCAGAAGTGTATAAAGAATTTCTAAAAGAACTGCAGATTAAGTAGATAATACAGCAGTTAGTAATGGTTAAATACAAAGTTTCAAAGTAAAATTTGTCATTTATCATTTAGGACCACACGTGTACACCTAAACGAAATTAGGAGTATCAGCTCACCATGAGAGTACAAAAGAAAAGAAGTGTTGGATACAACAACTACAACATTAAAACATATCAAGTAAAGGAATTAGAAGCTAATGACTATGCCCCAAGAACATAAGAAAAAAATGCTAACGCTCCTATGTAGTTATATAAATACTGTACAGTAGCAACATGACATGTATGATTGGTTATTGCACATGGACTAAAATTGTCACTCTTTATGTATTATTACATAATTCAAGTAACAGGTAATTGAATGTAACTATATAACTAAGTAAATAAATATTGCTCTTTCCAAACAAAACACTGAAGTTAATTTGTGGTGGAGTCACTACGGCTGGTGTCTGAATTTATAAGTCTCATCACCATTGGGTACAAGCTGTTAATGAATCTGGAGGTCCTACAGTGAATACAGCAGTAACTCCTGCCAGATGACAGTTGAGTAAACCAGCCATGTGCAGGGTGTGAGGAGTCATTAAGTATTTTGTAGGCTCTTTTAAGGCTCCTTGCTGTGAATAGCTCTTGGATTGAAGGTAGACTGGTGCCCATGATTTTCTCAGCAGCTCTCACCCCTCTCTATAGCTTCTTCCTTTCAGCTACTGTCCAGTTCTCAAACCAAACAGTGACGTTACAGGTGACAGTGCTCTCAATAGCTCCTCTGTAGAAGGTGGGGAGAACAGTAAGTGGGAGCTTTTCTCTTTTGAGCCTTCTCAGAAAGTGGAGACAATGATGGTCCTTTTGACCAACTGGACCAGTTTTTACAGTCCAAGAGAGATCCACTGAAATGTGTACTCCTAGAAATTTTGTAATTTTGACCCTTTCCACCTCTTCAGCATTAATTTTGAGTGATGAGTGGGCAGTTGACCTTTTCCTGAAGTCAATGATTTCCTTTGTTTTATTGACATTCAGGTCAAGGTCATTTCTCACACACCAGTTGATCAGAGAGTTGACCTTGTCTCTGTACGCTCTTTCATCCTCTCCTTTGTTGAGGCCCATGACCGTGGTGTCATCTGCAAACTTGATGATATGACTGGAGCTGTGTTTTGCAGAACAGGCATGGGTAAGGATGGTGAACAACAGCGGGCTGAGTACACATCCCTGGTGAACACCGGTGTTGAGAATTATGTACCCTGAGGTGTTATTTCCTATATGTTCTCTGTGGTCTGTTGATCAAAAAGTCTAAGATCCAGTTACAAAGGTGCTTGTTAATTCCAAGGTTGACTAGCTTATCGATATGTTGCATCAAAACCACAGTATTAAATGCCGAACTGAAGTCCATGAACAACAGTCTGACATAGTTGTTCTTTCCCTCTAGATGGTCATGTGAGAGGTACAATGCCACCGATATGGCATCAGAAGTGGACCTGTTTGCCCGATAAGTGAACTGCAGAGGGTGAAAGGTTGGTGGTAGAATTGGAGACACGTGCTTTTTAACAGTCCTCTCAAAACATTTCTTGACATTAGAAGTTAAAACAACCGGTCTGTAATCATTCAGACAAGAGGGACTGGCTTTTCTGGGAAGAGGGATGACATTTGTTACCTTGAAGCACAGGGGTTCTTTTTATACAGCAAGGGAGGTGTTGAAAATATCTGTCATAACTAAGCATAGTTGATCTACACACCATTTTAGTACTTGGCCCAGTATATTGTCTGAACCAGCAGCCTTCCTGGGGTTCACTTTGTTTAGATGACCTCTCACTTACTAGAGTTAAGACTGAACACCCCCCCCCCCCATTCTGGTCAGTGGGTAACTTAGTTGCAAACAAGTTATTTTTCTCTTCTAATCTACCAAAGGAGGAGTTCAGCATGTCCAGGAATTTAATGCTGTCTTCACAGTGAGCTGCCTTGGTTTTATAATTGGTGATCTGTTTTATCCCTTGCGAAAGACTGCTACTATCCCTCCTGTCCTCAGCGTGACTCTGTACCCTTCTTCCATGCTCCCTCTTAGCCTCTTTAATGTCTCCTTTTTAGATTTGCTCTGGCATCACCTAGAGCTTCCTTGTCTTTTCACCTGAATGCTGCATTCCTTGCCTTCAGGAGTTCATAGACTTTACTAGTGAGCCAAGGCTTTTGGTTTGCTCTAATTGTGATACTTTTGGTGACAGATACATCATCACCACACTTTGAGATGTACACCATTACTGCTTCTGTATAGTCATCTGTATTTACCTGTTGGTCTGATGTGGCTGCCTCTCTGAATACATGCCAGCAGGTACTTTCAAAACAGTCCTGGAGACATTCCATTGCCAAACCCTAATCAGCTTCACCATGGGCTTTTCTCTGATCAGAGCAGGTTTGTACGTTGGTAGAAGCATGATGAAAAGGTGATCGGAGCTTCCTGTATTAGGCTGTTGTACTGCCTTGTAGACTCCTTATGATGGAAAGGTGATCGGAGCTTCCTGTATTAGGCTGTTGTACTGCCTTGTAGACTCCTTTTATGTTGGTGTATGCCCTGTCCAAAATGCTTGTACCTCTTATGAGAAAGTCAACATACCTCTCTCAGATCAACTTGATTGAAGTCACCTGCTACTGTGTGTGCAAAGTCTGAATTTTTAGTCTGTAGCTCACAGACAGAGTTGTGTAGTTTAAGGGCTTCAGTGGTATTAGCACTGGGTGGAATTTACACCACTGTGTTAAACTCCCTGGGTACATAAAAAGTTCTACATTTTAAGGATAGGAACTCTAGATTATCAGAGCAGTGTGACTGTAGAATCTCACAGTTCTTACACCATCTTTGATTAATGTAGATAGACATTCCACCTCCCTTGGCCTTTCTACACAAGGCTTGGCATATCTCTGCACAAACGACTGTGAAACCCTCTAGGTTAACAGCATTAGGTTCATAGGTGTGTACTTGGGTAATGGCCCTGGAGCCTTTACAAGCCTAGCTCATAGAAGCCCTGGCATCGTGCCACCCGAAGTTAGTTCCCAGTGCCTGTATCAAGTAGAGTCACTGGAGTGATCCCCAGGGTGAGCTTTCTATTTCCCATCCACTCATCAAGATTTCTCTTGAAGATATGGCCAGTAAGGTGCTCTACCTGACATGCAAGGGAAGTGTATTTCAGAGCATGGGCAGTCTTTGGATAATGAACCTGTCCCTCCAGCATGTTCTGTCAGTTGTGGTAATGAGGTTGAGATCTCTGGAGCATGTGGTGTGGAGGGATTGGGATTTCTTTAGATGTAGCAATTCTAACAGAGCTGGATCAAACATGGCTTTGTAATTCAAGCAGAGATCGCCACTTAGTAGACAATATGAGATGGAGAATAGCTGGAGTTTTTTTAGTCTGTTTGTGTACGTTGTGTTTAAGGCTTAGGATCCTCTTCGTGAGGTACTTTTGTGGCCTTTCCAGTTGTTGCATGTGTCTAGTGAGGTACATGCCAAATGGGGCATTATACTCAATGATTGGCCTAATGAGGGAAGAGTAGAGAGAAATGATGACCTCGATGTTCTTCGTGTTTCACTGTTGCAGTCATTACATTTGTGTTATCCTGCTGGCAGGTTGCCCTCAGTCGGCCTGAATTCCAAAGTTTTGGGTCCTGCGTCGGTTGCTGTCACCTCTTCACTGACATCAGTTCGTCAGGGGTATAAAAGATGCATCTGATGCCATTTTATTCAGTCTTTCTTGCCGCTCGGTGCCCGAAGCAATTCGCAAGTGCTGGTCGGCCGACTCCTGAAATTGTCGTATATTCTAGTTTCAGATCCGAAGTCTTCATTAAAACCTAAGTACCCCATTGGGGAAACTTTTTTCTTGCTCCAGACCGATGTCAGAAAAAGTTAATAATTGTATTTCTTGTGGGAAGCAAATACCTCATAGGGACTTTCATTCTTACTGTATTCCTTGCCTAGGCCCTGACCACGACGTTGCTAGTTGTCGGTTTTGTGCTAGATTTAACCAACGCACTATTAACCTTTGGTATGATTTTGCATTAAGCTATTTTGGGTGAAGATTTAATTATACAATGTCGTCGGATAGCTATCTGACTACCGGAGTTCTCAAAAATGCAAACAAAAAGAAAAAGAAAGGCAACCGAGGTCCAAATCCGACGACGAAGCTTCTCCTAAACAAGTCACCGGTACACCGGTTCTCAGTGAGGCACTTTCACAGCCCCTGACGCCCGCTACTTTAGAGTCACAGGCCGCTACCGACTCCCATGTGGAGTCAGCCAGGCCGCTGGAAACTCAAGGTATTGGAGCCTCGGAGATTATTCCTTCAGATGGGTCCGGAGCCGCTGAGCAGGCATCGGCTTCTGAGGGTGTATTCAGAACTAAACAATTATATATTAAACCAACTTCAAAGACAGACTAAAACACCTTTAAAGGCAAAGAAACAAGTTCACCAGCCACAAGGACAGGCCTCCATACCCAAAAACAGATGCTCAAAATGGCCGAAGACTTAATTACCTTGATCAGGGGATCCCCCTTCTGATAAGAGGCCTAGGCAAGAGACAAACTATGAATCTTCTGATCAGGTTTCCATTTCTTCTGATTCCTCTTGTTTTCAGGAATATTCTCTTCACCCCTATGAGGATTCTGATGCTGAAGAATCAACTCCTTCAGCTTCTCCTCCTGAGGACTACTCTTTTGGGGAAACCTTGCATACCATGAGGGAGCACTTCCACTGGGAGAGCCAAGATTTTTCAGAATCTAAGAAAAGGCTCAGAGACTTCCTTTTACTACCTCAACACAGGCTTCTAGCTGTTCCACCTGTGTTGGACATTGTAGATTATGTGTTCTCAGAGTCTATTCTGACCCCTGATTGTTTACCTCCAGCTCCTGTTAAGCCGGACAGATACTACAGGGTCCCTGACTCTCATAAATTCCTTTTCAAAAACCCTACTGCAGACCCAGAAACTATTTCTCAGGGTCCAAAAGGGGTCAAGGCTTCTACTGCAAAAAACCCTACCCCCCTCTGACAGGGATTCTAGGGCACTGGATAGAAGGGGAAAAAAGATTTACACATCTGCTACTTTGGCTATAAGGGCCTTAAATTGTCAGTTTCATATGCTCAAATATCAGCAATATATCATGACACTGCTTAAACAGAAAATTATGGCAAATTCAGAATGTGCAGAAAACAAAGAAATGCAGGATTTATTGCATGCAGCTGAACAAGTTGGAAAGCATACTTTGCAATGTGGGTTTGATTCTCTGGAGGCCTCCTGCAGGGCCGCTGTTACAGGTTCTGTCATTAGGAGGCATGCTTGGTTAAAGGAACAAAATCTGCCTGACCATGTTAAAGCAAAATTATTAGATGCTCCTTTACAACATGATACCTTGTTTGGTGTTAAGGCAGAAGAGGTGTTAAAGAAAATGGAGGACAAAGCTAAATCTATACAAACGGTCAAGGATTTCTTACAGGTACAGCCACCTAGATTTAGCAGATACTGGCCTACAAAGAATTGGTCCTTTCCAGTCTCAGGCAGACCTCAAAGGGGCAGATCCAGACACCCCAGAGGCAGATCACAGCCGCATGGATCCTACAGGTCTAAGCAGTGGAGTGTTTCTACCTCTAAAGGTGGTGAAGACAAATCACAATCATACAGGAAACAGTCCCAATGACTTCCCCCTACCTGCACCAAGCACTTATCTTCTGGCAGCACCCTTAGGGGGAAAACTAGCACTTTTTTCTCAAAATTGGCACATTATAACCCAGGACAAATGGGTTCTAAACATAGTGTCACAAGGCTACAAGTTTCATTTCCATACCCTGCCAAGGGCAAACTCTTGGCCAGACCTGCCAAAAAATCAATGGGCAGAGGTTCAAAAACAAGTCGCAGCTCTCATGGACATGAGGGCTATTCAACAAGTGCCACAGCAGGAGCAGGGACAAGGATTTTACTCAAGACTGTTCTTGGTACCCAGAAAGGACAAAGCATGGAGACCAATACTGGACCTATCTATTCTAAACACTTTCCTGGATATACCAAAATTCAAAATGTTGACCTTACAGCAGCTTCTGCCCATGCTGGGCAGCAAGGCTTAGCTCGTGACGTTAGACCTAAAAGAGGCATACCTGCATGTCCCAATCAGACAATCATGCAGAAGATACCTCAGATTCAAGGCTGGCTCAAAGCATTACCAATTCTCTGCACTGCCCTTGGGCTTATCTACTGCGCCCAGGGTCTTCACAAAGTGCCTGGCACCAGTAATTGCTTACTGCATACAAAGAGAAATACAAATATATCCTTACTTGGACGACTGCCTCATACAAGCAGAGAACAAGGACATTCTACTACAGCATCTGACGTTTGTGATAAGGCTTTTAACATGCCTAGGGTTCATAGTCAACAAAAAGAAATCAAAACTAGTACCCTCTCAAGAGATAATATTCCTGGGTGCAAGCTTAAATACAACTGCCCAGATGGTTTATCTCACTTCAGACAAACAAAGGCAACTGCCTACCTGTTTCAAGGAAATTACAACAAAGGCCCAGTTATCTGCAAGAAATATTCTGCAGGCTTTGCTGCATATGAGGAAACTTCAATGGTACCTAAAAAGTGACTGGACACAACATTGCCACAGTCTGGAAACAATGATTACTCTAATTCCCTGCCTGCAACAGGAGTTTTGATGGTGGGAAAGGGCTTGTCACCAAAACAAGGGACAGCCATTCTCACAACCCCCAGCCAGGCAGTGCCTAATGATGAATGCATCAGATTATGCCTGGGGGGCACACATGGCAGGAAGAGGCATTCAGGGCACCTGGTCCACAAACCAAAAGCATCTACATATCAATCAAAAAGAGATGCTAGTTGTTCAAAATGCCCTGATAGCCTTCAAGGACCTACTTCATCCGGGACAACTACTGATAAAGACAGACAACACCATGGTCATGTGGTACATAAACAAGCAGGGGGTCACTCATTCTTATCCCATGTGCAGACTAGCCATGGCTTTATGGGACACAGCATTTATTTACCAAGTTCATCTGCAGGCACAATTCCTGCTAGGAAAGGAAAATACTCTGGCGGACGAACTAAGCAGAAACCTCATGGATCCCCACGAGTGGCACCTGGATCCACAAGTCTTCAGCATGATGACAAAGAAATGGGGATGCCCGGACATAGATCTATTTGCCTCCCCTCAAAACAATCAACTAAAAAGATTCTGCACAAGGACTTATCACAGACAAGCTTGAAAAGTGGACGTCTTATCTTTCAACTGGACAAACCTATCAGTATATGCCTTTCCTCCATGGCCTCTCCTCCCCAAGGTACTCCTAAAGGTCAGGCAGGAGAAACCAAAAATGATTCTAATTGCCCCAGATTGGCCACGCCAGTACTGGTATCCAATCTTAAGGAACTTGTCCCAATACCCAGCCTGGACCTTACCCCAAATTCCTCATCTACTGTCCCAGAAAAACAATCAGATTCTGTACAGCCAACTCTGGACCCTAAACCTGGCAGTATGGTGGATAATGTAGCCATACAAACCACACCTCTCAGTAAAGCTGTGATGGATGTCATTTTAGAAGCCAGAAGGCCTAGTACTAGAAAATCCTATGCTGGGAAATGGAAGAGATTTTGCGCTTGGAACCAAGCTCAAGGAACTGATACATCTGTCCCAAATATTCTTCAGATTTTGCAATACTTAACTGAGATGCTGGACAAAGGCCTATCTTTTTCATCAATTAAAATCTGTGCCTCTGCCATTTTGACTCATTACAATACAGAGCCACCACTCTTTTCTCATCCTTTATTAAGGCAGTACTTCAGAGGAGCCAAAAACGTAAGGCCTCCAAGGCGAATGCCAATACCTGCATGGGACCTCAATTTTGTCTAGGAAAAACTCAACTTACCTCCTTTTGAGCCAGCTGCTACTGTGGATATAAAGTTCTTATCTTGGAAAACAGCTCTGCTCCTAGCAATAACTTCTGCAAGATGAGTTTCAGAGCTACAGGCTCTCATGGCTGTGGAACCCTTTATCATTTTTTATCCAGACAGGGTCTCTCTGAGAACAAACCCTACATTTATGCCTAAGGTGGTATCCAGTGTAGCCCTTAACCAAACAATTCATTTGCCAACTTTTTATCTAAATCCACAGAACAAGAGGGAGAAAATTCTGCATTCTTTGGACGTACACAGACGACTTAGATTCTACTTGGACAAAACTAAAGTTTTCAGAAAAACAGAACAATTACTAGTGGTATATGCCACTGCATCGCAAAGAAAGGCTATTTCCAAGCAGACTATTTCAAAGTGGATAGGTCACTGCATTTGTTTCTGCTACTCACAGCATGGCAAACCAGTGCCTAAGGGCATTAGGCCACATTCAACCAGAGCTGCAGCCACTTCTGCAGCCTTTCTCGGGAGTACCAACCAAAGACATTTTAGAGGCTGCTACTTGGAGTTCAGTGCATACCTTTACAAAACATTACAATCTGCCTCTTTACTCTAAATCCAAGGCAGGCTTTGCAACTGCAGTTCTGCAGGGCCTCATAGCCGCTCCTAATGCTGTCTAGCTCCAGCCCCCCAACCATAGCTTTGGGACTCAACCCAAATGTAATGACTGCAACAGTGAAACATGAAGAACATAGTACAGTTGTGTACACTTACCATAAACGTAGATGTTCGAGTGTATTCACTGTTGCAGTCCAGGTTACCCACCCGCCATCCCCCTTATTTTTGCTGGAACTTATCTTTGCTTTTCTAATCTATGCAACCTAGGTGGTGTATTTGCTTATAGATGAAGGCAAAGCTTATTTTGGTGCATGTATGTTTTATTTACAGAATTTTAGCCTACCCTTTTGGGGGCACCTGACATCTGGGGCAAGAAAAACTGAATAAAATGGCGTCGGCTGCATCTTTTTTACCCCTGACAAACTGACGTCAGGAAAGAGGCAACAGCAACCGACGCAGGACCCAAGACGTTGGAATTCAGGCCATGGTGGTCAAAGGAGAGGTTGCTGTCAACCTGTGTCCCCAGATCTCTTATAATGCCTTCAGTGTTCAGTGGGCTCCTATCACTGTGGTAATTAGTGGGAACTGAGTTTTTCTCAAAGTGGATGATGACGCATTTTTTGGCATTAAGCTGAAGGCCATGGTTTCGACACCAGTCATTGGTCTCAGTGAGGCCTTTCTGTAGGAGGTCTACATGATTTGGAGAGTTAATAATGGCTCCTAGCTTGCAGTCGTCTGCAAACCCTGTCAGCCAGAATCCCTCAGGGCTGGCCTGGACTTCTGAGAAGTAGATGCCAAACAGGAGAGGACCCAGGAATGATCCCTGTGATACTCCACTCATGACTGGTCATCAGTCTGACTTGGAGTCCGCTACTTTCACAGTGTAGTTTCTGACTGTGAGCCAGTTTGCACCCCACCTAGTGATATAGGAGTTGATGCCTAGTTTGGTGAGTTTATCAATAATTCCTGAGTGGGGAATGATATTATCAAAGGCCTTGGCCAGATCGAGGTAGGCTGTATGAACTGCCTTGCCATCATCCTCAGCTCTGGTGACTGACTCAGAGAAGTCAAGCAGGTTGTGCAGGCATGATCTACCTTTCACAAAACCAAATTGCTTGGGATCTAGAGTTTGGAGATTTCCTATATCCTTGTTAATTAGGTCCATGATGATGCACTCCATAGTGTTGCATATCAGACTCATCAGGCTAATGGGGTGATAATTCCCAGGGTCTGTAGTCGTGCCCCCTTTATGGAGAGGGGATGACTGTAGCAGTGTGCCATCTGGTAGGGACAAAGCCTGAGGTGAGGCTGTGATTGAACAGGGCACACAGATGTGGTGCCAGTTCACTTTGTAGTTCATGTAGAACACATCCAGGGATATTGTCGAGTCCCATGGAAGCTGTATTCTTGGCCTTGGACAATGCAGCTTTAACCTGTGTTAACGTAATGCTGGGTGGCTGGCATTCCTCTGGTATTGTGATTGGTCCTTTTGGGGGTGGTGGTAAAGTTGGCACTGAATCTTTCGGCCAGTACGCTGGCAATATCTGTTGGCTCAGTATAGGAGGAGCATTGTGCAGTAACTAAGAGCAAACCTGGGTATTGTCGTGGAGATTTCTGATATAACTATAGAAGGCTTTGTGGTTGTTTTTAGTGTCTGCCGAAATTCTGCCTTCATAGCTGGCTTTAGAGGTTTTGATGAGGGATCTCAACTTTTTGTTGAGGCTAATAAGTCTTGGTTCTGTTGGGTATGGCTAGTTCCCTGCATTTATGTACGTGTTTGTGCAGTGCATTGGTGTAGGATTCGGCAGTCATGCATCTATTTTCCATTGGCATGGGTGCCATAAAGTTAGCCACGTCTGTTTTTAGGAGCCCAAAGTCAGCTTTGGAGATGTTTTTCATGGTGGTTACCTTTGCGGGGGGTGTGGGTGAGATATGAATTTCCATGGTGACTAGTTTGTGGTTTGATCTAACCAGTGAGGAATTGTCTATTGGTGTACAGCAATGGTTGCCCATGTTTGTAATACCAGTTCAAGGATGTTGCTTCCTCTAGTGCAGGTGAGAATGAGCTGTTCTAGGGCACTGGAATTGATGAATTCCAGGAAACGTTGGGCCAGTGTATTGGTGCATGAGTAGTTTTCCCAGCTGATGGAGGGGTAGTTGAAGTCACCTAGTATGAAAGTGTCGAGTTGGACCCTAATAGTTTCCAGCGTGCATAGGAACATGGAGTGAGAGATTTGGGACATGGTTGGGGACCTATAGCAGGCTACGAACTGAATCGCTCTCTTACCCAATGTTAGTTGTACCTGAAGTATCTCAGATGCATTATGCTGGGCTGCTAGTCTGGAGGTGTGCATATATTTTATGAATATGGAGACACCACCACCTTTGGAGCTTTGGTCCATGTTCTGGAGCCGAAAGGTGTGGAATGAGTTATAGCCCGGTAGTGCAGGGGTGCTTTCTGTTGCTTTAAACCAGTTCTACATTACAGCACAAATGCTGATGTTCTCCATTTTGAGGAGTGCTTCGAGCAAGTGGATCTTTAGATTTAGACTTCTAGCATTGAGCAGCATGTCCCTCAGATTGCATTTATTTATAGCTGTTACAGTGGTAATTTGGTCTTTGGAACATCGCCTAAAAAGGCACTATATGGGTGGCAAGACCCTTAGCCAGTATCAGGAAACCCAGGGGTGACAGATGCAGGCCATCTCTGGAAAAGCATCAAGGTCTGCCAATCATGTCATCCCAAGCAGACAGATACTGGATCCCCTTAGAATGACATCAGAAACTTAGCCAGTTATTGAAGTCAATCATGTCTGCTTGTACTACGGTATCATTCTGGGCAATGGTAGGATGCTGGTCAGGTCTAGCTTCATACCTGTCTGGGCCACATAATCCGAGAGCTCCTCCATGTCTATTTTCATGTAGTCCAGGGAGGTGTGTCTCAGGTCATTCACACCCACATGGACATTGACAGAGTCACATTTGTGCTCATTGTGGAGTGATCTGAGTGTGTGTTGTGTGTCAGATTCTGGCACCTGATGGACAGCTGACCGTTACCTTCTCCTTATTCAGCCTAGTGAGTGGGACATCAGTGTGCCTCAATATCGAGTCATCTATGATTAGTGTATTGGGCAAGCTGTTTTACCTTAGGGGCTTAGGTTGAGGGGCACACTGTGTAGGTGAACTATTTGTCTTGTGGTCTGTGCTGTGTTGTGGTGGTTGAGTGTGTTTTCTGCCTTGGAGGTCTCGCTGTTTGGGTAGATTTCTGTTGAGAGCCTCCACGAAGGTGGGCATGTGGTTTGTGTTTTTATGTGAGAGCTGTGATGGTGGGTGTTCTGGAGGGCTGTGTTTTGCTTGTGATGTGGTGCAGGTGTTGACCTTCTGCTCTTGGCCAGCTATTACGGTCTTGGCTTGAGAGTGCATGGCTTCCAATTTGGATATATTAGTGCATCTCTCACAAGTCTGAATGTTGGGAGGTAAGTGGAGGGCGTTGTCTGTGTACATGAGGCAGTTGCTACACTGCCTCAGAATGCCCAAGTTCACCAGGTTAATAGGAGAAAGTACAGGGAACTGACCTTTAGACATGCCAGGAGAGATTATTACTAAATACTGGATCTGTTTCCTTATATATTCCTTTTACAGGAAAAATGTCACTCAAGGTGTCTGAGTCTGTATAGAGCACCGCCAAGCACCTAATGGGAAACTAATACGTAGACCTTGAAAATTTAAGGGTGAAGTATTTAGGCAGATATTCTGAAGTTAGAAAGAAATCAAGCAGTACTTACTGAAAAATAAGGAATTAGCTTGTGATGAATGATGAAAAGAGAGGAGTCGCATGAATGGCTACTACTAATGCTGGTGTCAGCACAGCTTCACTCTGTTGGGATACAATACTCCTTTATTTCTCTCACCAGAAGCAAAATGTTAGCACCAATCCCAAGAAGAGAAGCAGGCCATGGCCTGTTTGGTGATCCACAGTCTTGTCCCAGATGATGCAAGAGTCTGCAGGCTTTGTAGCCTTCTGGTAGATGCCTTGAATAGCAACCAGACCAATCAGCCACATTAAGCACAGACACTCACTCTCCAACCAGAAAGAGACAGGAATCAATGCACTCTGCTCCTACTCTCACCAGGATCAGAATATAAGCACAGATTCCAAGCTGTCACATGTAAAGCAGTTATTAAGCTTTCTGGTGATCAGCAGTCTCCAGGAAATGATGTAACTGCAATCCTTCTCTCACCAGGAGACAACAGAAGCACTAATCTCAAGATGACTACTGAGAGGCAGAATAACTGGTGGTCTTGCAATAGATGCTTCAAGATAAGATGAAAAATGGTTTATCCTAAACACAGAAGTGTGCACTAGAGGAGTTAGATGTGAAAGTAGGCAACTTAAGTTTTACCTATCTAAAAAGTTTTATGGAGTGTCACTGTTGTTAAAACGGCAAGATAGATTGAAAGGGGATGGCCACGTTTGTATTCTGGTACTATGGAATACAGTAGGATAGCCAATACATTTCAATAGTTGAAGGGGTGTGATTTCACAAAATGGTAATCTTGTGCTTACTCACACCAGCCAGTAAAAGCAGAGAGGAAATAAGATATATGGTGAAATTAACATAAGGGGCAGGCAACTAGAAAGACATTGGTGTTCAAGAACACAACAGTGACCAGGTGCGAGGGTGGGAAAATTTTAATTTCTGTCTGACTCACAAGAGAGAGAGTTGTGGTCTCTTTTCAAGTTTTAATATGCAGTTAAAAGCAGAATACAAGTAAAACACAGTGTAAAGAAAACAAATCACAGTATACAAAATAGAAAAAGGCAGTAAAGTAATACAAAATACAACAAATAAAAAGCAAATTAACCTTTCCCTCACAGCAAACTGTATCAGAGTCTGGGTGAGCCTTTCTTGTAAAGCACTGATCTTGCTATTCAGCCATGTCTCAGTAAGTCTCCGTAAATAAATATTTCTCACCTTTTTTGTGGAGTGTTCCAGCCTTAAAAAGTCTATCTTGTTGTCCAGGGAGCACACATTAGCTAGCAGTATGGATGGCAGTGCAGGCCTCTGAGAATTAGTCTTTAGCTTAGCAGCAGTCCCAGTTCTGCAACCTATTTTCCTGGTTCTCTGACATCCTGTCTGCTTATACCTTGTCTGGAGTGTTCCAGAAAAGTCTTCATGTTGTTTCAGGTGCCTTAAAGCTTGCTGTAAAATAATAAATAATATGTAAATAAATAAAAGTAAAATAATTTCAGAGATGTACTAGCAATGACTTTAAAGAAGTAGTACATTGTTGTGCCATGTGTAATTCATACCATTACATCAATGTAAAAGAAGATGTCATCGTGCTCAGCTCCAGATCAGCCATTTAAGTTGAGTGGGCATGGTTTTGTTCTAATTCATTAAAGCCATATGTCTTACATGTCGGAGCTGTCACTCTAAGGTTCCCTAAAATAATCAAATGGTCAGGCAGAACAAGTAAGAGTATAATTAGTGCATTAATATGTATATCCTTAAGATGGGATAGATAATGTTATGCAACTTCAGGAGATTTGTGCATGACAGAGAATTCAAATGTATGGCATCCAGGGTAGGATTTCAGATGTACGATGTCCAGGCTCTGCCATCTGCCATGTAGTAAGTTAATTGGAAAGCACTATATAAACAGTGTAAAATCTCATCAGAAGGAGGTAGCAAAAGCTAAGCAGATTGTCATCTCACATTTTCGGAGTATAGAAGTCACCAGTGCAAGGACTCTGACTTCATTTAGCTCAACTGACAGACAGACTGATGACAGAAGGCTGAAAAGCAGATTTTTTTCCCTTTCAGTTATGCTGCTTATTACTGAAATTCTCCAAAATGTAAACAGAATGATGGAAGAAAGACCACATATGCAAATACTGTTATGATAGATGTACCTTCCTGCCATTTGTTCAAGAAAAGCTGTAGTGTAGCATGAAGTATCACAAGTGGAAGATCGGATGTCTAGTGTAGCTAAACATGTTAAATACTGCAGATATAGTAGACATTGAAAGAACCATTCATACATAGGGACTGCTTGAGAGTTAAAAACTGACCTGAGTAATATTTTTAAATATGTGCAAATAAATTATTTCAATTTAGCTAGTCTGCCATGCTTACTGTAGTATTAGTTTTGATTTTATATGATCAATGTATTTTGTGCCCAGCCTTACAGATAGGCATTTATATATTTATTACTTTAAAAAGGGGTGATGATGATTATGTAATATATAGCTTTAATGCTAGTGAGCTAGATGCACTTATCACATGGTGCACTGTTTTTTCTAGAAGTTTCAGTCTATGAAAATTAACCTCTGTGAAGTTAGAGCATGGCCTCAGTCGCACTTGGCTCACTTAGCGCAAATGTATCACACTCCTAGATTCATATGTTTGATTGCCAAGTTTACAACCTACTGGCTTTCAAAAAGCTTGGTATCTTTAACCCTGTATCATAGGCTTTCGTCTCTGCCAAGTTGTCTGTCTTAAAATATGACATTTATTAAATAAACAGAAGTTTCTGGCAGCTTAACAGAAGACTTCTAGAGTGATGAAAAATTGTTGACATACAAATCCTATTTATATGTAATAGGTACACTATTAAATTTTACAGTTAGACTACAACCTGAAACATACTGTATGCAATGATATACAGAATGCCTTACATAAAAACTGTACTTTTAATTCCCTTTTTCATTCATTGTAATGTAGCAGTTTTAAAAGCATAAATCAAGCATCATTCATTTTGTGACTCACTTCCAAGATGTCTCACAAATTGATAAGGTGCCTTTTCTATTCTTCATATCCCTAAGATGCTCTTTAACTTGTCTGTTACTTTTTCCAGGTAGAATTGGGGGGGGGGGATAAATATCCTTGCCTGTGTTTTATATTAAATTCTCTTTCACCTGAAAAAGACACCCATTGATAATAACCTTGGGCCCTTTAACATTTATAAACATGTATATCTAAAACATTTAAATCTACTCTACTCCTTAATATATATGGCTTAACCTTTCTAATAAAGTGAATATGCATAAAGTAATCTTGAATACTTCAACCTCTTTGACACACATTACAAGACTGTGTGGAAAACTAGTATTGTAAATCTGAATGAGTGGTAATAATTACCTAGAATTTATGCACAATATCGGCTAAACATCCTGCTAGAAAATTATGTGTAAAGTATATGTAAGTTTTTTTTCATTTCTGTGTCAGTGAAGTAAATGTTGTAAGCTTAACTTTATCTTTAGAAAGCTTAACAAGGGTCTTCAAAAGTAGTATAGGAATAACTATCATTGTTTAACTTCCAGTGCATGTATGCTTATTGAGCCAAATGGAGTGATTTCACTAACTGAAATGGATGGATGGATGGATGATGCTTTTTGAAGTGCAGCAGTTTCTAGAGCAATGCAGTGATAAAATGAGGATTGCTTGTTTGTTAATTCACGGGATTCACCACAAACTTATCTTTTGAATAGAGAAGGAGTTCAAAATAGTGGGAGTAAGGAAGTTCCTCCATATCTCCAGTGTTATACATGATTAGACATGTATTACACTTTCCTCATGAAAACTGTTTTATGAGGCAGCGTTTTTATTAAAACTCTTGGAATGTATTTTTTCTTTTAGGTAAAGTACAACTGTATCTGTGACTGAATGCATTTGCACATGATAAATGAACTTTGTCAAAATGATTTTATTGTATGTGTTCCACAAAATCTGTAACATTACATCTGTATAGTCAGTCACAAACTTATCTCCTACACTGTTATTTTAATTCTTCCATTAAATCTTGCTTCATAGTATAAAGACACTGAGATGTTTTAAGCTGACATGGATTGACTGATTTTATAGTTTAAGTAGAAATGCCATACTGAAATGATTTTTGTTGTGTGGTCCAAAAGGTATATTAGGCAGTGTGTCAATTTTTATTTAATAATGGGCACATTTTAATAGAGACGTCTTGGTGGTACATTACGATTTTTTCATGAAGTTTGTCTGACTAATGTGTGGTAGATGTTTAGCAATAATCCTTATCATAACCATGATCATAACATTGAAGACCAACTGATCAAATAAATACAGGCATGGTGAAGTTTGACATTTCCCACATACACAGAAGTGAATTATTACTGTTATACAGTGACATTATTTAAGAAAAAAAAAAAAGTTTCTCATCTTTTCTAAATAGTGTCGTTCTATAGAGACCCTTTAATGTTCTTAAGTAGCTTCTCCTATGTTGGTGCCATCTTAGAAATTTACTGCACATCCGTTTGACATGTGCATACTGACAGCTGCAAAGTTCATTCAGCAGATTGCAGTTTCTACCTTTTTACTGTAGTCAGAACATAGGGGTGTGAATATGTTCTACTGATTATGTGTAAACACTTGTGGACTCCCAGTGTCCTTCCAGTGAGCTGGATATGTTTAATATGTTACCTGTCTTCGGAAAGGGTGGAACTTTCACACTTAGGGGATTTAAGTTTGTTTTCTCCACTTAATGATCTGGAAAATATGGCAGCTGTAGCTATTTGTTTTAATAGCTACAGCTGCCAGAATAAAAATAGCTCCAAACACCAATACTTATTATATCTGGCAGTGCTGGATTTATAACAAGCACACTAATTCCTCTACCCAAGCACCATGCATGTTTTTGAATAATAAAAAAAAAGTTTTCATTGTATGTGTCTGTGTGTATATAAAATATACATACACAAATATGTGTGTGTGTGTGTGTGTGTGTGTGTGTGTGTGTGTGTGTGTGTGTGAGGGGCTGTAATGTGTGGGTGTGAGTTTGCCTTGTGTGTGTTTGTGCAATCTCGGAGTTAGAATATTAAAGTAGGGGGGTGTGGGGTGGTTTGTTTGGTTATGGGGGGAGGCTGTGTGTATGTTTGTGTGTGTGCTGTATGTATGTAGTACTTTCGCAATTTTGAATTTTGTGGTTTTAATATTTCGGTAATGTGGGGTTTTGGGCTTATAGTCTCGGTATTTAGGTCTTCGGGATTGTGTTATTTCGGGATTCAGTAGTGAATCCATATATATATATATATATATATATATATATATATATATATATTAAACTGTCTTCTAATGCTTTTGCATTTGATATTGGAACTGTGAGTCAACATATTGTACCTTCAGGTTCTGAAAGACTTACTGCATACACTTCTAGAACACTCTCTCAGGCTGAGCGAAAGTATTCATAAGCTGAAAAGACATAATAGCTTTGATTTTTTTGAATATTAAATTGAGACGTTTTACAAGTACCTGGGGGGGGGGGTAAAGATTTTGAGCTACTGACCATAAAAATTAACATTGTTGGGTGAGTGTATTTCTGCCAAGCTTGATAGTAGCATTTATAAGGAGAAGGAGCAGTTATGAGAGTACATATACCAGGTTGAATGTGAAATATCAAAAGTATTTGGCAGTGACGATGGTTCATAGGTTGGTACAAGGCTATTGGCCCTAGGGCATAATTAAGCCTAGCCAAACTGTTTCGGCTTGCGCCTCCCAAGTGGTTTAGTTACCTGTGCCTCTGTCGAGCAGAGCCACAGCAGTGATTCCTGGGGTGAATTTCCTGTTCCCCATCCACTCATCAAGATTCTTCTTGAAGAGCGCTAATGAGGAGCTCTGCATCACATATATGGGAACCTTATTCCAGAGCAAGAGGAGTCTCTGGGATAAGAGTCTATCCCTCCAGCAAGTCCTGTTTATTGTTGAGGTCAGGTTTAGGTCCCTAGAGCATGTAGCTCGAGTAGATTGGGTTTTCCTTAGGTGGAGCATTTCCTGCAATTCGGGGTTAGACATATCCTTGTATGTCAGGCATTGTTCACCTCTGAGCAGCCGGTTATCAACCGAGTCCAGTTGAAGGTTTTTTAGCCTGGTGGCATAGGGCATATGTTTTAGGCACGTTATCCTCTTGGCATATGTTTTAGGCTCATTATCCTTTTCATGAGGTATTTTTGAGGCCTCTCCAGTTGTTGCAGGTGTCTAGTAAGGTACCCATAACAATTCCATTACCAAAACTAGTGATAAAGTAAAGTGGTTTTCTAGAAGACCATTTCTGACTAATTCCATAAAACATGAAATGATGGTAGTTTTGGGGGTGAGTAGGTCAGTGTCCTAAGTGGCAGTTTATCAATGAAGTTTTGTACCCAAGCACATTAAAATGCTTTTAAATAATTTCATTAGTTCCCTTCTCCCTTCTTCTGTAACCCAGAGTGATAGTTATGTACAGTGACTGGAAATAAACACCCTTGCATAAATGCAAACCTAAGAGTTACTGTTATCCTTGACAGACTACATGCTATTTTAATCCTGGCAAAAGGGCTGATCCTCAAGAAGGAGCCACACAGTAGTCAGTGGTCTCACTGGATACTAAAATTGTCATTCTGAAAGATTTAGTCTCTACAATTTTGTCAGAATGTTGTTGTTTGTCTTTTGTCTTTCCCTGGTAAGGGGTCGCCACAGCAGAACTCTAGTCCGCTAATGATTGGCAGTAGATTTTCACGAACGCCGAGGTGCCAGCTCGACGTTCAACCTTCAGCAAAGGTACGCCCATTTATGCATGTCTTTCGAACGCCCACCCAACCGCAGGGAGGACATGCAGACTCCACACAGAATAATCTGTAAAATTAAATTGATAAATGAGTAGCTAAAATGGCCTCCCTTGAATCTGCAGAAACAGTTCAAGCCATCCACCTGCAAATATATTTCTGTTGTTGTCTGTGGCCATAAGTATAAAGTCAGCTGACTACTGTAAATTATTGCTATCCCTGAGAATCATCAGAGGAGGAAAAACTTGGACTAAACAGGATTAAAAGAGGGTTTCATAGGGTATACCTTTCTTAGAAATAATTTTGTCTAAAGCATTGTTCTTCCATACGATATATCTGTCCTAATGTCTTTGCTTCAGAACAGGTCCCTATTAAAAGGTTGGCCCTCTAAATGTAGCGTGCCAACATGTAAAAATAAAGAAATATATTAAAGATACAGAAGAAGAGCAAATCTTGAACACTGCTTTTGTGCTTCAAATTTCTTTTGTTGCAGGAGGGCTTTCCTATTTCACCCCTTAGAGAAAAGGGAATATGCAGAGAAATGGCCATCTTGGACTTTGAATGGCCGAATAATGGACTTATATACAGTGTCTACATGTTTCAGAACTCACTGCAGTGGGTCCAAACATTTCATATGGTTACCCTTCAGAACTGTCTCTGAAAAGAAGGGCTTTTGCAGACATCCATCATTTACATTACAGACATGAGATTTGATGTTGTCTTTTCCATTCATTCCTCAACATATGGGTCTTCAGATCCAGGTTGGATCAGACATTGGACACTTTCATGCTTTGGATCTGGTGCTTAGACCCCCCCCCCCCACTCATAATTTGTCATATTGATCCAACTACCCCAGATCTCGTTTACTGTCACAAGCGTAGGACAGATCTCATGGTACTTAGTAGTGGCTTAAGTTTGTTAGATTAATTCATTTTCTAAATATCTTAAAATATCTTTAAATAACTTAAGATAACTTTCTTATTTCCTTTTATCCTTTGCTCCTCCCCTAAGCTCTTTTCTTGTTCTTTGTCTTAAGTGTTGGACTTTTTTATTTTTCCATAAGTCAAAAAAAAACCCTCATTATTTGACCGTGCACAATTCGCTGAAAGCTCAATTCACTGAAAACACAATTCACTGAAACATATTTCACTGAAAGTTATATATGGCCTTTTCCCCACTGTAGTATGACCCTGGAGTTAGTATATATAGTAAGGAGGGTTGAACTATATACATGGATACTTGCAATTCCAATAAATTACTATTTTCTGAACATAATATGTATCCAAACTATGTGAGGGACTACGCCACCCACATCCAATTTGGGGGGTGGTGCCCTCCTTACTATATATACTAACTCCAGGGTCACACTGCAGTGGGGAAAAGGCCATATATAACTTTCAGTGAATTGTGTTTTCAGTGAATTGAGCTTTCAGTAATTTGTGCACAGTCATTTGAGTTTTTAGTAAAATGTGCTTTCAGTGAATAGTCCTAGACCCATATATATATATATATATATATATATATATATATATATATATATATATATATATTCACTTCAAAATCATGAAAGCTCAAAATCCTAAATTTCAAAATCTCGAAAGCTCAAAATACAGAAAACTCATAATACTGAAAAGCATACAGGACACCAACACTGACTATATTGCAGCAGAAATACGTACAGAAACAAAGAAAAGACAAACCATATCAATCTAAACCAACTATAAGCAGGGGGGCAAGCCCTCCTGCACCCCCCATGTGGGGGGGGCTTCATCCCTCACACCCCCTGCTACTTAAATATATCAATTCCGAGATCGCACTTCACTAAGATGAGTTATGTTGTAGTACAGTCCATTAAAAGGGAACATGACTCAGGTTACAACAGGCAGCCATGAAGCATGTAATGGTGTGTTTGCCATTTTCTTCTGTGAAGTGCTAACTCGGAGTTGATATATTTAAGTAGCAGGGGGTGTAGGGGTTGCAGGGGGGCTTGCCCCCCTGCTTATAATTGTAGATGAGTGATATGTTTCTGTATATATTGCTGCTGCAATACAGTCAGTATTGGTGTCCTGTATGTTTTTCAGTATTATGAGATTCAGTATTTTGAGCTTTCAAGATTTTGAGTTTAGGATTTTGAGTTTTCAAGATTTTGAAGTGAACCCACCATGTGATCGAAATTTCAGAACTGCAAATATTTAAAATAAATAAAAAACAAAAAAATTCTGTTTCAGGGGGCAAACCCCCCTGCATCCCCCATACTCCTTTGCTAATTTAATATATGAACTCTGAGATCAAACTATATTGTGGAAAAGGTACATTTCCTGTTCCACACTGTACCGTGATCTCCATTCAAAATTTCAAAACTTTGATCATATAGTCCCAACCATATGAATTTTGAAGTTTTGAAACTTCGATAATCTGATAGGGATCTCTATACACACACATATTATATAGATATAGTTAGTTAAGTTCCTCTTCACATCCAAAGTATGTCCCCATTGGAGCAAAGGTCCAGCTGTGGATTCTATGGTAGTGGCTGCAAACATAAAAAAGGATCTAGAAAAATGAAAGTTCATGTGTCCATCCACCAAATAAGGAGTCTCATGCATTGGACAATATTGGGAAGTGAATCTATACCTCATCAAAGAAAAAACATTAATGCTCATCTAGCTACCCACCAGTCCTTGTCTTATATCTCAGTGCTCCTCATCTCCACTGCCACAGAGGATGCATCTGCTGCAGCTGGCATAGGCATATCCCTCAGGAGATGTGCTTGGATGAGGCTCTGTGACTTCATGGAGCATTTTAAGATGTCCTTTGTGAACACCCCCTATGACAGATCAACACTATTTGGTCCTAAAGTGAAAAACCGAATCTTTAGAAGTGTAAAATAAAGTAAATCCCTTTCTGCCACAGAGATCAAATTTTCCACTCTTCAAAGGACCTATTCCAGGAATCAAAAAGAAGGTAAACAAATTTGGTTCTACAATCCCAAGGATTTTCACTTAACAGTTCTGGAGACAGACCCCCTTCCATGGCTGAGGGGTAACTCTTATAATGGATGTGGTCTGCAGAGCAAAAGCTTATTATACGGAGCCAAGATCCAGCACTAGACAACCTAGACAGTTGCCTAGGGCCCACTGGCCAGGAGCTGTCGCATTTACTTTTTTAATTAAAAATAATAAACAAAAAAATACATGTTTTTTTAAGGATGTTCTTCTTTAAGGACACCCCCTGTATCCAGTCACACACACATGTCCCTATGTTATAGGAAGTAAGAGCCTGAATCCTCTACCCTAACTGCCAAACTGTTGAAAATTTTGAGTTTCAAGTGTATTTTCAAGGAATTTTGAGCCTCAATGCATTTTAAAGGAATTGTGAGCTTCAGGGGAAGAGAAGTTTACTGCTGCTCATGCTAAGTGTGTTTACAGTGTGTAACTGTTTTGTTTAACAAATGGCATCACCATTATTCTGCAGAATTGAAAAGCAGTGTTAGTAGCACAACAGGTAGCATACAGGCTTTTGATGCAGAAGGCTATGGGTTTTTCTCCCACAGCATGTAGATGGATTGCTAATATTGTGTGTGTGTGTGTGTGTGATGAAATGCCTAGGAACTATGAACGTGTTATTGGTTGTTAATGTAACATATGCAATTTATTCTTCAAGGGCAACAGGCACTGAATTTGTAGCTGAAATATAAAGTTGTTTGCTAGCAGCAACCTCTTCTTTAGTTACAGATCTGTTTCATGTGGAATTATTCAGCTGACTTTTACTTTTGCAGAGATTGTGCAGATTGACTAATATTGGTGGATTGTAATGAGGTGCCGTTTATGATTGAAATGTTTTGAAATTGTCAGTTTTGTCATTATTCATTCATACATTTCGTTTCCTTGCTTACTGGAAATACATTTAAAACTCAAAACTTAAAACATACACTAACAAGTGTTGCTGTATTATACAAGGTATGCATGGTCCTAAAATGTGTGCAAGGGGCTATAGTTTGAAAACGCCCAATGGTAAACTTTATCTGCCACTGGCCAGATGCATTTTCTTTGAATGTGGGTTTCAATGCCGATTCAAAGAATGTGAATTTCAAGGTCAGAGACGTTTACTGTTAATGCTAAGTCTTCATTTTGACCAGTACCTCCGAACAGCAAAATTCAATCCACAGACTCGACCAGAGAAGATAACGCCAAAGCCACTTGTAGAAAACACTATTTAATGATGTATAAAAACTTGATTAAAACAAAATAAAACATATCACAGAGCTCTAATCCTCCAGGTTTAGCGCTTTCATCTGATACACTCCAGACTTCATCAGAACCAATTAGCTCCGTAATTGCCATCATTTTATACCATTTTTTGCGCCAAAAACAAAATTAAGTAATATAATCAACAAATATTCTATAATATAATACGATGCTTGTATAATAATAATAATAATAATAATCCATAAATAATTCAACAATCCTACAACATAATAATTATACTTAAAATTATACTTAAAATACATTTTGATGCATTTTGATACCCTGTATTCCATCGAAATACTCATAACTAATTAATACTATATACTATATAACTCTTCATCTGTATAACTAACAATAACTAAAACTACAATAACCAAAACTCAAACTATTGTGTGCTATTTCTCATTGAGTCCACTGCAGATAAATCAGTATAGGACTTCTAATTTAATATTAAAAAAGGTTTTAAACTTATACTGTCATTAATTCCAGGGTGTGTCGTAGCGTCAAGACATATCTGCCATTTACTCTCAACTAAAGCTAAGTACACTTTCCAGTTTCCACCTCTATCTGCAATGTTCACCTGATCAATAATATCAAAACTAAATGTATGTTTCTTACCCTTATCAATAACATGTTTACTGAGGGCATTGTTGGTATCACCTTTCTTAATCCTGTACAAATGATCGTAAATTCGTATTTTAAACTTCCTCTCCATTTTGCCTATATAATAGGCCGGACACTTTGAACAGGTGGCCACGTACACTATACGTTGCGTGTTACAATTCCCATTTCTACAATGTATAATGGACTTAATCACATTATTTGATATTATATTCTTACTCTCATTTATATACTTGCATTGGTTGCACATTCTGCATTTGGTGGTACCCTTATTACTAATAGTATGTGTCCTTCTATTTCCTTGCTCTAAAATCCTCTTCATATTATTACCTGTTTTAAATACACTAATAGGGTAACTTCCTATTATATGCCCTATTGAACTCAAACTCGAAATAAGGTCCCAATGCTTACGAAGAATTTCTCTAACCAAATTGGTGTAAGGATTAAACATTATTACACATACCTTTCTCTCATCCTCGACCCTTGGGATATTGATCATGATTTTTCCCAATAGGGGTAAATATTTAAACCCCCATTGTTCTTTAACATAAGTAGTCACTCGATCAAGCATACCTTTAGGATAACCTCTGGCCATAAATAGTTTATAAACTACTTCCAACTCCTGTATCATGATATCCCTAGATGAAGACATACGTGCTGCACGTATGCATTGTCCTTTTACAATGTTCCTGAAGATGTGGGGTGGATGACAACTACCAAATTGAATGTAATCATTGGAAAATGTCGGTTTTCTATATAATTTGGAAGCAAACCCAGTCCCCGTATTGCTAATCCATGTATCTAGACAGGCAATACCAGCCTTTTCCGTTTGGAATGTAAACTTCAAAAAATCCATCGTGTTATTAATATATGATATAAATTGGGGTATCAATTCATTGGGACCTTTCCAAATAATTAATAAATTGTCCAGAAACCTAGTATACAAGCTTATATATTGATAAAATTCACTTGTGAACACATCATTCCAACAACACTAAGTTGGTAAAAATAGGGGCACATGAGGCCCCCATTGCCACTCCCCTAGTCTGTCTGAAGTGTTCCCCTTGGAAATATATGTAATTGTGATCTAATATAAGTCCCATCATATCAAGGATAAGATTTATTCTATCCCAACTTAGTCCTGAGAACTTTCTCAAACTATTGTAAAAATATTCTAACCCAATAGGAACCGGTATGCATGAAAATAAGTCTTGAACATCAATAGTTAAAAAGACTATATCAGCATCCCAAACCTCCATTGTCTATTTACTCAAAAAATCCCAGGAGTCTTTAATTAAATGTGACACATTTGCATAAACCTGTTTAGTCCATTGATCGATCGTTACACCTAGTTTGTACGTTTTAGATTTTGACCCAGAAATTATGGGTCTAAAGGGAGGATTCTCCAAGCTTTTATGTATTTTAGGGATACCTATAATGTGAGACATTATGGGAAATTCCGTTCTCAAATATTCGTATAGCTCACTACTGATACGATTATCTAAAAGGTATTCCTCTATTGCCAGGTCAATTCTCCTATATCCAATGTTAATTTGGTTAAGAGACACCTGTTCATAATTACCCGACTCAAACAATATTTTGTGTATAGCTGTTTGGTATTGTTGACTTTCAAAAATGACAATACCTCCTCCCTTGTCGGGCTTCATAATCCTGATCTCGTTGTTCAAAACAAGTTCGTCTAAACAGTTCCTTTCTTCTTTGCTTAAATTGTCACTAAAATTAATGGGTTGATTCCGATTAACCTTAATGTTCCTATACAGCGTATAAATTTCCTTACATACCATTTTCTCATACGCTGCAATTTGTGAGTTCATAGTAGGAATAAATGAGCTCTTCTTAACTAATCCAGATTTGTTTTGACATACTTTCGTACTATCATTAAATTGTACCGCCAAATTCAACCTCCGACAATAAAGCTTGATTTCTTTTATCACATCAAATAGGTTAAATCGAACTGTGGGAATGAATTTCATTCCTTTGCTAAATAATGAAAAAAATTCCTGTGTTATAATTGTATCGGTATAATTATACACCCTAAACCCACAATAACTGTGTATACTAGGAATAGGTTGTGAGCTGGACTCATTACCCATATATACATGTACATGTTTATCATTATTAGAATTCAATACAACTCCTCTATGCTTACCAAGCTGAGCTGACCCTTCATTCAAAGGAGTTACTTTGTTAGATGCACTAGACAAACGTGCTGTCTGCTCCAATATATATTTATCACTTAAACTATTGTTTAGTATCTCCTTTGATATTGCTTGGGGGCCGGATAGTATCTCCCCCCCTGAAAATTTGTTTCTTCATTATACCTGTTGTTTCTCCCTCTCCCTTTTGTTTGTGGTAGATCAAAGGCACTATCACTATCAACATTATGTTGTGGCCATACATATGCTCTACCACTTTTGTATAGTTCAAGATCTCTTTCAATTTTATTCACTTTTCTATTATAAATACTATTTACTCTGTTGTTGACAGTTTGAAATTGTTTGGTGTATAGATCTTGCCATTGTGCAAAGTTAACATCTTGAACTATATCTTCATTTAACGCTTCAACTTCATGTAGTGTAACTGCAATTTTTTCATCATTACACTTCATTAATTGTTCCATATATGTGAATCCAAACCCATCAAACATCTTGTTAAATTCAGACACCACCACACTATTGTAAGCTATACCTAAAGGTAATTTAAAAAAACGCAAACCCTTAGGTACTACCTGCAACTTTAGGCATTTCTCCAAATATGCATTATCAATTTTAGCACTCCTCAACTGAACAAGTTTTTTACCAAGCAAATAAATTTTAGATTTTACACTATCCACTGTAATACTTGACAAATTTCTATTGACCACGTGTTTACAATCAGATTTTCCAACAAAGTCATACTCGTCAGCTAAATAATCATTCAAGGCATTTAAATAATTAGTGCCATTGCTCTTGTTTACATTAGTTACTCGTGTTTTAATATTGCCATTGCTGGGACTAAATATTTTGTCCTTAGTAACAGTACCTTTTTTAGTATCAACTCCTTTGCTAGTAATAGCAGAATATGTCTTTAGTTGTTCTGGCTGTTTAGGTCTAGCTCCCTTCCGTATATTTTCTTCATTACTGTGGAACAAGCTGAAGTCAAAAGTAAAGTCAACTTCCAACGATAAATTATCATTCGCATCTTTAGTGTCCAAATTTAATCTGGGGCTCGGGGTTGTAGCCTCCACTTGGCCATTAGGTATTTCCCCGTCACTGTTCTCATTTGCCAAGTCTAATAACACTGTAGGCACTGCTCCTGAACTCACCAGCGCTTGATGCTTTGTGGTATCACCGCTTTGTAAAACAGTTTCAGTCAGTTTCCCTACTAGGTCCAACAGTCTGCTTACGTCAGTTTGAAGCGACGTAACTTCTGAACGCAACGACAGATATTCTTCCCTGCTCAATAAAGCCACTGGTGGATCTATTTCTGCCATAGTATGACCAGTAAATGTTCAATGTAAGCACAAACAACCAACACCTCCGAACAGCAAAATTCAATCCACAGACTCGACCAGAGAAGATAACGCCAACGCCACTTGTAGAAAACACTATTTAATGATGTATAAAAACTTGATTAAAACAAAATAAAACATATCACAGAGCTCTAATCCTCCAGGTTTAGCGCTTTCATCTGATACACTCCAGACTTCATCAGAACCAATTAGCTCCGTAATTGCCATCATTTTATACCATTTTTGGCGCCAAAAACAAAATTAAGTAATATAATCAACAAATATTCTATGATATAATACGATGCTTGTATAATAATAATAATAATCCATAAATAATTCAACAATCCCACAACATAATAATTATTCTTAAAATTATACTTAAAATACTTAAAATACATTTTGATGCATTTTGATACCCTGTATTCCATCGAAATACTCATAAGTATAAATATAAGAGTTATATAGTATATAGTATTAATTAGTTAATAGGCACCAAAAAATGGTATAAAATGATGGCAATTATGGAGCTAATTGGTTCTGATGAAGTCTGGAGTGTATCAGATGAAAGTGCTAAACCTGGAGGATTAGAGCTCTGTGATATGTTTTATTTTGTTTTAATCAAGTTTTTATACATCATTAAATAGTGTTTTCTACAAGTGGCATTGGCGTTATCTTCTCTGGTCAAGTCTTCATTTTGAGACTGTATTATTTTATTTAGCAAATGTCTATCAGTTTTTTTGTGATACATTTGAAATAATAGTTTTAAATTAAATCTAAATACCTGTAATCATTGTAAACGTCAAGCAGGAAGCAGAGGTTTGAACAATGTTTATGGTAACTGGGGAGAAATAAATCACAAAAAACCAAACAATTGGACTCCAGGAAGCAAACACTTGAATAAGCGTTTGAGTTTCTTTAATCCGTCTTCATCAGAACACAATTGATACAAGAAAAACAGCTACTTTATATACACACCTACAAATGACATCATCAATTATCAAGTAATTGATGGTGAATAATTAAAGGCCATACAAGAGATAAAACACAAACTTCACTAAAAAATATGCAATGTTGTTAATAAACCAAACACCATGATTGTTAATATAAATAAATAATATTGTTAATACACTCAAAATAATATGAAAAAACATATATGTAAACAATGTAAAAAAATAAAAATGAATAATAAACAAATAGGATAAAATTATTCACCCCAAAATATTTTTCAATTTTAAAATGGGCATCAGACTAATACAGTCATTAATACCTGGCTTTTGTAAAGCATTCAGCTTTAACTGCCATTTCATTTCTGCTATATCTAAGTACACATCTAATGTCTTTCCAAACCTATCTACCATAATCTGCTGAATGACACTGAACTTAAAGCAATGCCCACCATTGATGTCTATATGCCTGTAAAGAGCATTTGTTTTTTTCTTCAATCTAATATCTGACTGGTGCTCAATAATCCGCTCCCTTAATGCCCTACAGGTCTTTCCTATGTAAAAGGCTGGACATTGCTTACATAATGCCACATAAACGACACTCATTCTATAACAATCAAAATGAGCCCCTGTCTAACCGTGACACCAGCCACCTTGAACTCCGCACCAGTAACATTAATCAAATGACAGACACTGCACCTGCCACACCTAAAGTTACCCTACTCCTGTGTGCCAACATCAGAAGGATCGTTCCATTCCAAATTGCTTGAAGGACAGACCTTTCCTGTAAACACATTTCGGTCTCCCAACTTACCACTTACCAAATGATCCAAATTCAGTAACTTCCAATTGTTGATAACAATATCTACTATATAGGGGCATCAAAGGAGTAAGTTGTAATAAAATATAAAGGATGGTCAATGACCCCTAAACAAGATTCTTCACAATCAAAATTAATGTCACCCCTAGATGCACCGATTACATCACCAGACTCAGGTCCACTGTCAGACAGCAGTGCCCAATACACACCATTGGCCCTCTTTTTAACTTCATCAGCAATGCAATTACACAATGCAACTGGGTAACCTCGCCTGATAAACATTGACTTAATGAACTGAGTTCCTTAAAAATTCAACGTCCAAACTAGTATTTCTTGCTGCCCTGACCATCTGGCCTTTAACAATTGCCTTTTTTTGATGGTCAGGGTGACAGCTGGAGTAACTCAAATAAGAATTGGAAAATGTAGATTTCCTATGAATAGTTGATATCAAATCAAAATCACCTGGACTAATAGTTAAATGAACATCCAAATAGTCTATTTCAATATTACTCATATTATGAGTAAAATTTAAAAATTCAACTGAATTATTAACAAAATCCATAAATTCTCTAATCCTGTCAAAACCACCTTCTTAAACAAATCATCCAGGGTGTAAAACTGATGTAGGGCATAAAGGCACTAGAAAAAAGAAATTCTTGCTCCCAGTATGCCATCACATAATTGGCATACACGGGAGCACATGCCGCGCCCATCGCAACACCAGTTATTTGCTTATAGTAAGTTCCTTCAAACTGGATGAAATTGTTTTGAGAGAACAACTTCCATTAAACCCACCAACAAGTTGATTCTATCCTGGTCAAACAAATGTGTTTTCAACAATTGGGCTTCCAACCATTCAAGACCTGTTACAGTGGGAATGACAGTAAACAAATTTACCACATCAACTGTCAACAAAGTGATTCTATTTTGATGATGTCATTTGTAGGTGTGTATATAAAGTAGCTGTTTTTCTTGTATCAATTGTGTTCTGATGAAGTCGGATTAAAGACGAAACCTAGGTAAACTCGTTGTGCTTATTCAAGTGTTTGCTTCCTGGAGTCCAATTGTTTGTTTTTTTGTGATTTAGTTGTTCTATTCTCAGTATGGAAACTGGGGAGAAATAGTCAAGTAATGGGACACTGGAATGGATGTGGGGGGGTTAATCACTTACCCCGCCCAGTGCCCCATTTTATCATGATCTGGCTGTGTGTGTATGTGTGTGTGTGTCTATATATATATATATATATATATATATATATATATATATATATATATATATATATATATATATATATATATATATATACACACACATACATACATACATATACACACACACACACAAAACATAAATATATGTATACCACAGTGGCTGTTTCATATTTAAAATGTATATATACTATATATTATGTTAAGAATTTGATGGTAGCATGTATAGTCTCTATATTATGGTAGTAAAATCCTGTGGTAGCCCAGTTAAATGTTAGTCACCATAAAAAGCAGTTGTTAAAAGCACAGCATACCTCTGACCTCTACAGTGTTTAGCTCATATTTTTGGTCTGCTTCTCATAACATTTTGGTTTTCTGGCAAATAACTGGCAAAATCTGTTATTCTGTCAACTTGCTATAATTGTAAGAGCAATATTTATAAATTGTTTCTATTTGGGGCCTTTATCCCCCATTATATATGTCTTTGTCCAGATTTCTTGGTCTTAGTGGTTGAGAGGTATGAAGCACAGCTTGTGGTGACAGAAAGTAGAGATGTTTGCCTTTCATGGAGCGAGAGAGAGAGATTTCAAGGCCAGGAATCTTGTTGGACTTTGACAAAAGGTAGTTGTGGAAGTCCAGAGGTATAGTAGGAATCCTTTGGATTTACTTGAGAAATACCAGGAGCCTATTTGTGGTTGTATATAGGGACTGTGAGGCAGCTTGGCCTAAGCTGCCACATGAAGTCTGTGAACCACAAGGTTTATTGTGTTCCATTGAAAGCAACTTTAAAACTGGATTGGAAAAGAGAGCTAACTGTATGTTCACCAAAACTGTGTTAAACAGTATTATGCTTATTTTCTATTTAAGTTGCAAGTGAACTTTGATTTTTATATTTCAGTGACTGCATGTAAGCTGAAAAAGCTGTCGGCAGTGTATTATACCCGCTTATATGCTGCTGTGGTTGCTGTAGTGCAGATCCCCAAAGACAAAATCACCAAAACTAATTTCGGTTTGGCATACTTGCGCAAAAGTGCTTTTCACCGAAGCACTTTCGCATAAGTATGCCTGTTTGCGAGACCGCACTATAGTGTGGATAAGGGAACATTCCCTTTTACTCACTGTAGTGCGGTCTCGGAGTGAGAATATTAAAGTAGGGGGGGCAAAGCCCCCCCCTGCATAAACGTAGATTTCTTTTGTTTTTTTGTTTTTTTGTAACATATATTAACGAAAGCACTTTTTCAGTGAAAGCGCTTTTGTTGATATATGTTCAGTGATTATGGATTTGGGCTTTTGCACATTCGTGCATAAGTCCTAGATCCATGTATACACACATACACCCCCCATAAGTCTATGCCAAGTTGCACTATTCTCCCATGTTGCCTGTAGGTGTAGTAACATTTAAGTTAATTACTTCACCTGAAGAGAGAGAGAGAACTGATATCTGTGCATGTTTACTTCACATAGAAAGAAGGCAGAACATTTTTTATATATTTTGCCAAAACTAGAGACATTCATAGAAACTCTTTTCCCGACTAACTCAGATTTGGGTGAACACATAATTGATCTTCAGGAGAGGAGTGAGGCTATGGACAGCCATTTAATTAGTTTTCAGGATCAGATTATTGTGATAACCACTGTGTTGATGCTGACCACCCCAAATACAATCCAA